>NW_013524901.1:806929-840891 GCF_000836215.1 Papilio polytes
TAAAAAAAAAAATAAAAAAAAAAAAAAATATACCGTCGAATTGAATACCTCCTTCTTTTGGGAAGTCGGTCAAAAATATTCTAATACCAGTATAATAAAGCGTGAATACACACTTATTTGTGGCCTAAGATGTCAGCAATTACAGCATATTTTTGAATAATCCTTTTTTTAATAATTAGCCCTACACTTACGTCACGCGTTAGGTTAGATATTTTCACGCCATAAAACTAAGGGGGGTAAATATTTTGGATAAAAACTCTAATGTGGGAAAGACACCATAAGTTGCTGCCAACATCAAGGAAGCAAGGTTGCCATGCTTTGTCATCTGTCTTGTCATTTTGGCATTTGCAATTAAGAATTTGAAAAATGCAAATAAATTAAGGTTCTTATAATTTCATGCCACATGGGAACAGCTAGTAATACAATAAAGCGTAAATACACACTTATTTGTGGCCTAAGATGTCAGCAATTACAGCATATTTTTGAACAATTCTTTTTTTAATGAAAACCTCTACACTTACGTCACGCTTTTGGCTATTTATTTTCACGCTATTAAACTTAGGGGGTTTTGGATTTTGGATTTTGACATTTACAATTGAGAATTTCATAAACGTAAACAATAAAGTAAAGTTTCTATAAGTACCTGCAGATGTAGCCGCAAGGTAGATAGTAATTAATATATATAACTAAATAAACATAATACAAATGTACAATACGAAAACTGCCGAGAGATGAAAGGTTCAGTTGATCATAATATTACATTACTTTAGTTATACGGTGCCCTAACAATATGATGTCATCTCATATTGCCAGTACCCGCCGTTGGGGAGACGTCTGCTAGCTGTCACGGCACAAAATGGCCTGTCATTTGAAGCCTGCCATTGTACTCTATACACAGTCTGGATTCACTACGCACTACCCCTGCCTCGCAAGAAAAGCAATTTTTCCATACTGTTATTGTAGCTAAATATCCTTTTTTATGTTAATAACTTTCCGTTATCTATATTGACGTCATATTTTATTCTATCCGAATAGAATTGTTTGCAAATTATTTGAATCAGAATTTATTACATGAAAAAAAAATCGATGAAATATAACTTTTAACAAATTAATTAAAACATATATTTAGGTCTAATAATGAGTAACGAACCAATTAGATTATCTTTTATTAGCTTTCTCCCGGGACTCCGCTCACGTGGAATTAAAAACAAAATACAAAAGTAACTAACCCACATATTCCTCCTATACTCTACATCTATGCCTAATTTCATCTAGTCCTTTCAGCCATTTAGGCAAACTCTAACAAATTTCCATCTTAAGTTTCGTATTTATAAATTACTAAGATTTTGCAACATGTAAACAAATCGTTGTTATCAATAATTCGGCTCAGTTGCAGCGATTAGCGAGCAAGTAATGTCTATATTTGCTATGGCCCCCAAAGAGGATGAGCAGCGTTGTAGAGGGCAGCACAAAGGGGCCTCCACACCCCTTATGTTTCATTAACGACCGCTTGCTAGAGAGTTAAAGAATTAGACAGGGTTTATTATAATCACTTTATGTTAATATACAGTTAACGATTGGAAATGGCTCGAAATTTCAACATTTTTACAGTACTGTGGAAGATATTTTTGAATTTATATACTAATTCGTAGTTATTCGTTAGCTTATTATAGACTAGACATTTATAATTATGTATCTTAGGATTATTTTTCTTATAAATATGATTTATGTTAATGGCACGAATTAAAATTTATTTGTACCTAGGAACATCTTTGTCAAATTCCTAATAGATAGTAATTGCCTACATTTTGTATCAATTAACACATTTTGAGATCTAAACATAGCTACTTTGTAAAAATAACAAATCACGAGTATCAGTCAGGTCTAGTGATAAACAGTTCGTAGGTCTACGTAGTCCGTAGCAGAGGCCAGAAGCGACGACACAATGACCCCGCGTAAATCTCCCAGTCCCTTGCAGCACAGCGGTAGCGGCAGCGGCGAGCGGACACCGGAATTCATAAATTATGATTCACTTGCTCACTGAAAACCTTTTTTATGGTTACGCTTATTCGGTGGAAAGCGGCCATTTTTATTTCACTCGTTTGTCGCTTAACGTTTTTCCCTTTTATTGTAGAGATTTTACTACTCGTATCGTCTCACACTGTTGTAAAAACCATCGATTTCCTTTTGGGAAATGTAATTTATCAGACCTTTTCTCTTAGTTCCATACAGATATTGATGAATTATTGAAGTACAAGAATTTGTAAGGACCCTTCCTTATAAATGCCTTACATATGATTTAACAAGAAGTAACATAACTTTTTTAATCATTCCATTAGAAACTTGTTGAAACATTTTCAGCCTAATTTAATTAATAATTGGCTGTGTGGTGTATGAAACATTAAAATATGTATGTATGGTCAATTGTATTTCTGACAACATAAATACATGACACTGATAGATGACCATATCATTTCCTTGTGTTACCAATACAAATGTCAACACGTATAATAAAACATGTCAGCATTGCGCATAGCACGTAACGTCTTGACATAAATTTTATATCTCTGGTACATTTACGTATGAAATACTTATAACCGTAGGAGCGCAGAATATCGTAAAATTTACGAACTGTGAGGATATTCACGCGGAGTTTTTATGCGACATAAGTTTTCGGGGCGGAGACGGTTTTTTATGATGCAGTAGTTCAATTTAAGGAAAACGCATTTACAACGTATGAATATTATCTGTTTAATAATCTTACTTCTTACTAATATTATAAATGCGAAAGTTTAGATGGATGGATGGATGGACAGGTGGATGGATGTTTGTTAGAATTTGCAGCCCAAACGGTTGTACGGATCTCGATGAAATTTGGTGTAGATGTAGAGGATAGTCTGGAAAAACACATTGTTTTTTTTTTAATTCCACGCGGACGGAGTCGCGGGCGAAAGCTCGTATATTATTTTTTTACATTAAGAAATTAAAATTACATCAGCCAACTGTTTTAATTCTATTTGTCTTATTTTTTTTTTCTTTTTAATGGCCAGCCTTTTTCAATTTCATCCGTTATCATTACGATCTACATTTAGCGCAATGTTTTTCGCAAAGTATTACAAACGACAATTTAATTGCTGCCCACCCTTTCCATGTTGTGCAAGGCGTTTCATCCCTTCATTTTTATCGCAATAGGGTGATCAAAAACACTTCGCTTAATTACAGTAAGGAGGGCTTGGTTAGGCATCGTGAATCATTGCTCTGTTGTTTTGCTTTAAAAAGTTATAAAAGTATATTTTTAAATTAAAAAAGTCATTCAAAGTTCGTAAGCTAGAGCTATATAGCTAAATGTAAACTAAAATGGTTTAAATAAACCTAAATGAAGAGTTGTTGACGTGATCTAAGGAATTCAACTAAGTCTGACTGGATGCAAACTTTAAACCACCATTTTAGAAACAAAACATTTCATTTTTGAATTCGCGACAAGCTCATTATGCAGATATAATGAGCATACAGACTCCATTAGTGTGGCGGCCGCGATGGTGATTTATCAAAACGTCATCAATCTGCAGAGCGTAAGACTTCGGTGCATCCCGCATTACCCGCTCAATGGAAATACTGTGTCACTGTCGGGACAGCATGTATCATACTGTCATTATAACAAATGCTGACTGACTACTGCGCAAAACACAGAGACAATAAAAAAAGTCTTATAAACGAAATTAAACTCCTAAGTTTTGCAACGTCACATTTCATCGAATTACTGCTGTTAATTTTCAATTTCACAAGAAATTAATACACAGAATAATTCAACATGTACGGACCTATAACTATTAACAATAAATCATTATTAAAGATTGTCATTTATTAATTATACTTAATTAAACATATATTAACTTGCTAATGTTATGCAAATTAGCAGTCAGGTTAGATCGTCGTAAACTTGTCGTAAACACTACAGTATAATGCAATAACAGTGAGCCGTCGCAGTAACTCATTCCCGGATAAATCTATTATCTTGGCCACAAAGGATGCCGTATGCTGATTGTGTCTGTTATGAGTTATATCCCGTTATGCTACTTGTTTGTGTGTCTTAATAGCTTCTGTAAGATGCATGTCAATAGAATTGCAAATGTCTCTTATAAAATAACATAAAAATATACAAAGTAATTCAAAGACGTCTGAAGTCAGCCAACCCGTAATAGCCATGACTAGGGGCTAATCTAACTTAGGGATTTCGAGCTTTTCAATGGGGACATATAGTGATGTGACGATGATAATGAAAATGGAAACAAGATTTAAAAAAAAAACATGTCAAACAAATTAATTACTTTAAAATATTTTCATAACGGTGAAAAACATTTTTTTAAATATAATACATTGTCAGGCATCACATTTCGAATAAAAAATATTGAGTTCACCTATTTTCAATGTGCAGGAATTTCCACAAGGGCATTTTTGGCAGCCGACTTTACGGCAAAATGGACGCTTGCCAGACTATTTTAATTCCAATACTTTATGCATATTTCATTCTCTTCGATGAATAACTTGCTAACTTAAAATGTAGTGGAATATTTAATATTTAACCTTGTTGTATTTTTATAAATTTATATAACAGAAATATTACAAACAAACCTGGGTAGCCTGTAAGAGATTGCTGATAGCAATAAGGCCGCCTTTTCAAAACTTTTGTAGTAACTTAGTTTAAGTATGTATTGTACTTTTATGCAAAAAGAATTAAATAAATAAATGAACACACTCAAGGAAATAGTCTAAATAAAAAGAAGAAATTACGACAAAAGATTTATACTGCAAATCGTCGACAATCGATACAAGATTGATCCCATAAAAAGTTTAATGGAAGCCATCAGCCGGGCAATCTGCTCAAAAGATCCGAATTCAACAAATGCCTGAGACTCGGACAACTTGCCTTATTACATCCGAAGAATTTTAACGATTCGCTAACTTGTTTGTAAATTTAATTTGCAGACGCAACAGCTCGTTATCGTTGGAGATTAAGTTTTGAAGAGTTTCCTGATTGTCTATAAGAAATTGATGTTGTTATACAATCAGGGAGACTTTACGAAATTGTTTCGGCGTTATGCCTTCTCCGTTTTTTTTTTGTATAAAAATTGGAAGCAAAATTTTCTCATAATCTTCTTTATGTAGAAATTTTCTTCTGTATACAATAACACTGAATATTAAAAAATAAGTACTTTATAATTCGTCTTCTAGATAAATTAAAACAAAAACTCGTTAACGTCTAAAAGTAAAGTTACTTTACAGTATGAAAGAGCTCATCCCACAAGGTCTCCGTTTCACCCCATTAGCGGTGAATGGGGACGGCAATTTATCAAAACGTCATTTATCTCCGCATCCAAGAAGTGCAGTGATTAAGACTTCTTGCGGGGCAATCCGGACCCCATACAAACCTTTCCGCTGAATAAAACCTCTGTGTCATTGTTCGAGCTACGGTGGTTAATACAGAGTGTTTCAAAACTCACTAAAAATAACATCAACAAAAAATAATACAAACAGACAAGTATGTATAATCGGTCGATTATTTACAAAATTCACCAACATTCCAAAAGCTGTAGAAAACTATAGAAAGTCAAAGAAAAGTAAAAAATGCAATTTGTAACTTAAATTATTACCACGATAAACTATTATTAACATTTTACAATAATTACATATGCAAATAGCCTAGGAACAGGTATAACTATCAGTGAGTTAGTATAATACGGGATGCGGTCGGTTTAATCTAATATTAACACGGGTTGTTGTCAACGTAAATCATAACACGGCTATCTTGGCTGCAAAGGAACATCCTGTGTATACGAGCTTAATTAATAGTATTCTGTTGTGTTCACATCAGTTGACACGATAAGGAGCGTGCTTGGTTGTAAATCAAGAGTACAGCTATATTCAATTATTGTGCGAATGAAAGTTCACGTAAAATTCTTCAGGTAACTGTAACCAGGAAAAATGAAGAAACTAGTGTCAAAAGTCATTATATTTTACAAAGGCTACAGGCTAGGTCTGATAAAATGTTTTAAGAATTGAAATCAATATAGGTAAAATTTAATCAAAAACTTACTTTAGTGTTGTTAAATAAAAATTAATAAAAAAATCTAATTTTATGTAGAACTAGAGATGATAGGCTTATTTAATGCTTTTATGAATGTTTTATTGTTATTTCATTCTCATAAGTGCTGCGTTGTATCGCTTCGGATATCTGAGCAGCTTTTAGAGGTATTTTTTTAGAAAGTTCGGTTATTGTATTTAATTTAAATACATTTATACATAAATTAATGTATATTTTAACATTATGGAATTTTCACGAACAATTAGTTTTAGTCTAATATCTACAAATAAGCAAAATTTACAATGTTAGAAGTATCTCATGTGATAATTACTTGATATCTTTTTTTCCTAATAGTAAAAGTCAGTCTTACCAAATTCTTGCAAATTGTCTGATAACAATCCAACGTGTAAAAAATGTTATAGAAATGTGGGATTTTGTTATCTTATCTGACAGTGACGTCATTTTTAAGCTATCTCAGCGTCTATCAGCTAATGGTGAGACAGGCCCTCAGTGAAGTAATTCTAGAAATATCAAACGCATGAATTACGTTGGGATTATAACATGCCTCCAAACAGTGTATTGATAATTTGATCTTACAGATCCATTATCGAGTAAATTACTTGGGTGAAAGTCGATCCTTATATGGAGGGGACTTTCTATGTGTAACTACAGGTTACGGCAGCCAGTTCTGATAAATGTTTTTATTATTTTGTTTACATTTATTACTTGTATTTCTTATGAAAATATTTTAAAAACATACGGGAATTATTTAAAAATTACATTAGATATGTTTACAATTGTCTACGCAGTAGAAAATTTTAAACACGTAAATCTGTACTCACAATTTCTTCTTTGTATTAACTATAAAAATAATCTTATTTTGTAATTAATGAAAATAATTTTATTGTAGGGTTGCTACCGTGTACTATAAAAGGTGGACACGGTTATAAAGGGTAAAATCCAACTTAACGACGACGCCGCGACGTCGTCAGCACGAAATATGAGAGCAATTAGGAGTTAAGCCGCAGTTATTAGAGAACTTCCTCTGTTATATTAAGGTCCTGTTGTTTGAGATTGTTGCTTTATGAGTGAATGATTCGTAACTTTAAAGACTTTTGGACTCTATAAAAGCGATATATGAATTAATTTATAGTTCACTTTCTTGCAAGGAAAAGCATGTGAAGGAGAGTGGATTTTATGGAGGTATCAACGCATAGAAAGGGGAAATAACCTCTTCGATTTATAAAAAGGGTTTTAGAATGAAATTAAGTCGGGAAATGCTTAGTTCAACACACTTATGTATTAAAAATTTTTGAGATAGATTATTCTCAACCGTCATCCCGCTCTGTTATCACGTGAGAATAAAATCACCAATAAAGTGACAGAGGGAATCCATCTCCTTAAGAGTGACTCTCGCTGATTTGTTTTTGCTGTATATGTATGTCTGTTTATTATGTAGGATGTAAATATTTGTGTTAGTGTTTTTATATGTATTAATCGTTAAGAAATAAAATAAGTTCCGTCCCCTCGTCGCAAAAGGTGGGGCGTATGAAACTTTTATTCTCATCTCTTCCAGAGTCAGACAGAGCAGGGTGATGGTTGAAAATAATCCTTTGGTATCGGTTTTCACGGTACGTAAGAAGTAAAGATTTTTTCTTTATTTAGATCGATTGATGTAAAAATGTATCAATCTGGCATTGTTTAATATATTCAGCGAGAGTATCATAATATCATTAACAAAACTAACCAGATTAACATTAAATCAGACTAAACGTAATTTATTTTTATTGCTTACCAAAGAGGCAGTGTTTATTACCAGTGTAACTGCGGAGGCTTTCTTCCCCGGATTTATTTCCTGCGCCGCAACCTTTGTATCGAGGACCGTAAATAAGGTACTTTCAGCGAAGGAAAGTATTAATTCCTTTTCGTTCCTTTTATACCGTTAATGGTTTTGTTAACCGGAGCAGTGTTCGCGCTAGAAACTAGCTCTGGATTGATAGATTCTCTTTGTTTGATGTTATTTACTGTGTGAACGATACTGGAATAGGAATTTGATGTAGTTTTTTCTTTGTATTTTTAGTTAAAAACGTTAAATAGTTATTTAACGTTACTTTTGGTTCGTTTATATGCTTTCATTTAACTGTATTTATTTTTATATCATGAGTTAACAGATTTTTGATAAATTTATTAAAATAATATTTCCAGTACCACTCCAATTAAGATCTAGGCTTGTGCTAATAATGTTTTGCGATATTTGACAATGTAGAGATTCGAACCCTCGACCATGTGAACGGAAATCATTAATCATTAGGGTACTGAGTTTCAAAGAATATCTCATCATTGAGTTTTCAAATCTCAACAATTCAATCTCTTTATAACTCTTAACGGTCAACACTCCATCATTGAAACAAAACTGCCACTCACATTTAAATACGCAATTAAAAAGAAAACGCAACTGTCATATGTTTCGAGTGTTTCGAGTAATACTTGAAATAGTTCATACAATGGTGAATTTTTAAAGGCGTGCACACAGTTGCACGGTAATCAGTTAGCGGGGCGTAGTGTCGTAGTGCCGTAGTGTCGTAGTGTCGGAGTGTCGGAGTGTCGGCGTGTCGACGTGTCGGGCGGTGTCGAGTGTCGACCGCAGGCGCCGAGGGCTCTCAACACGATGGTGCTCGAACATCTGTCGCTCGTGAGGGCTTAGCGTTAAACGCACCGCTCATACGTGTGGTACACCCGTAATGTCGGATTTGTTTTCAACTATTTTGTATTTTATTGCAGCCATTTATCGCAATTCATACTTTTCTATTTACTTTCTATTAGAAATAATGTATGTTTTATAATGTGGGAACTTCAGGTCGTAAGAAAAACGAAAAAACATTCATAAGAAATACGAAATTCATACAGAAAAACTAGCTGAAAAACTAACGTTTTTTGACACACTTTAGTGGCCTTGCGTCTCGTATTTTTGAATAGTTCTTAAAAAAGCACGACCTAATTTTTCAAGCATCTATTCATTAAAAATTCTTTGAAAGAATTAATTACTACTTGCAGTTAGTTTTTCGGCTCTAAAAATATTTTCCATGTTCATTTCTGTTTTGAAATCCCTAAAATAATGAACTAAATTTTACAAGCGTTAAAAACTTTTTGAAACATTCTAAAATTTGTATAAATGTCACAGTTAAATTTATTTATACTGAATATTACGTAATTCTTGATCTTTATTCATGTATGATTGTTTGATTCATATTCAAGACCTTTATTTAAAAACAAAAAACTAACCAATTCGTTCATACACTGGAGTATACAAATAAAAGTAGACTACATCCCAAATTTACACTGACAATATAATATATCGATCATTAACACCGTATCGAGTGCTAACATCTCTAACCACTGGAATTATAACTCACCGGAAGTTTCAAATGGCGGCCGGGAGTCATTTGGACAAACAAAAAACAGATATGTTGATGCACCGGCGGCAGAACACAGACTAAACAATTAACTAGAATAGACTACATGTAAGATGCCTTTATAAAATACCAAAGCTAAGTCTACATCTTCTTAAACCTAAGTCTACATTGGAGTATGTACAAGTTAAATTACTTGCTAAAATTCACTTTCTTTTAACAAATGGAAGTCTTAAACTATCAAGAATACTGTCTTCTAATATCCTTACTAAAATAATCCTCTGGTTGTAATTTACATTTAGTTTATGTTGAGGCATTCATCAGTATCTGAACTTGTCCACTCTAACAATAGAACATCTACAGCGATAGATCGTGTGAATTAACCTCGTTTGCGCGACGGTGCCGTACAAGGCGAGTGGAAAGCGCACTCGCCTTATTAAACAGACCACAATGGGAGTCTAATGTAGGTACATACTCTCAAAAACTTAATGCGCCTCACAAAAGGCATGGTTAGCGGTGGACGCGTGATTACTTACAAAAGCAAGTTGTTTCACAACGACCGCCTTTGTGCAGCCGCGGCCGAGGCGGCGGGGACCAAAGTTGTCACCGGCCATCTGGCGCCGTATTTAGAACAATTGCATTTTTAAAGTCATAAACTCCCACGATGCGAACCCTTCATATTTGTAAATTGATCGATTCCTTCACAATTTTCCTGAAAAACAAACCATAATCGCTTTTGATTAATAGTATTCTGCATTGGCAAACTATAACTGTATTACAGATTGAGAAAAAAATAAATTTAATTTCAGACGCAACGAGGACCCGTCGAACTCATAAGGCACTCGACGCCCTAAACCATTCATCTTAATTCACTTACTGCCCCAACCTACCTCCCGAGTAGAAACCCGATGTGTTTCCAAATCATTCTCAAATCACGACATCTCGCGAGTAATGTAATCGAATCAAGTGCCCTTGGCCGCACGACTCCCTTGAATAGTTTAGAGTTAATGCGTCCTACGACGGCGACACGCGCTGTTTAATATCACACGTAACTGGAATTGACTTTTAGAATGAATAACTTTTTTCATCGATATAACTGACTAGTCTAATATTCGTCTGGAAAATTGCCTTTTAACGTTAACTTTCGATGTAGTTCTATGTAGAGACATGGTCGCCAAGGGAAAGTAAAGAGGTAATGATTATCAAATAATGTAAAATTCATATAAGAATGCGAAGATTTGTATTTTCGTTATGATTGTGTTATGAAGTTTACGTACGATATAGATTTGTTTATATTTAACTGTTGCTCTAATTTTCCTTATCTGCCTATTTAATAGTAAGATAAAATATTGTAAAAGGACTACATCATATTAAGAGGTCATAAAAGTGCAAGCCGCCACTCTTCAGTGCCGGCCGTAACAAACCGTCTACGATCTAGATTTATCGCAGTCGGACGACGGCGACGTGCGCCAGAGTTTCCAGTACTTTTGATTTACGACCTAGTACAGTATACTTCCTGAAATACTAACACTTAATACTTTAAAAAATATTATATTTTTCGTCTGATCTGAATTTATCCTGATCAGCAATGTTTAAAATAAAAAGCAATAATTACGGAAATATTTCATTATTTTTAATATTACATAGATGTCAACAAAACTATATAATTGTATGTAATAACATAGGAAATTAATTTGTAAGTTTTAACTATTGCGTCGTAACCTCATCTTCAACTTGCACACGCCCCCTTTTAGAATCATACAAAGGATTCCTGAACGCTGTTCTACCAGCTCTGGTCATCACGGAATCCTGTCTTGTTAGCGACACTACACTATCACTGCGTCTTTGAATCCTCGCCAAGAAGTTCGGCAAGCTCCTACCCATAATAGGGTATCTGATTTCTGGTACTTTATAGTAGTAAACATATATCATACCGATCGTACAAACAACTACAAAGAACATTGATATGAAAATTTTCCCACCCATTCCAGATTTATAGAGAGGACTCCCACTTATTTGTGCATATTTAGTACCCTCCACCCAATGTTCCTTCATGTTGTAATCAATCATGTTCAGTACCTCCGCACTCGTACCCTCATACTCCTCCTTATCAACTATCACAAGTTGCGCTTTATCATTTGGCAATCTCCCTATGTGATACTCCAATTTATCTGTTCCATAACTTTCTACTACCTTCTGTACAAGTTCTTTAAAGTCCATCATGTCGAAACTCTTAGTAACGTCAAAGAAAATGTAACCACCACAAATTTTACAGCAATGCCCAATAGGTTTAATGGGATGTACACAAGTTGGTACCGGGCAGTATTTCGTTGAGCAGTCGGTTTCTAAAAATGTATCTTGACACGGGCAGCCGGATCTCGATTTGCATTGCGTATCCCCAATTTCCAATCCTGTAACGTACAGTGTGTTTAGAAAGAATTGTACCGGATCGTCAGGTGCATTTGTAATGTAATCATAAAATTTCATAAAGCTCGTAAATCGCTGATCTCCAACTTGTATATATCTCACGTGTTGTGTTAATTCTGGTAGGGCAACTGTCGTTTGGATGTTTGCAGGAAATACAACGATGTCATCGAAACATGGAACTCTTTCCGCGTCAGGTGTTGCCTTATTAAACTTCGTGGAACTCCAAACATTAGCTTGAGCCCATGACGCTTTAGAGTTTTCAAAATAATACACATTGCCTTCTGTGCAATTCGCTTCATATGGATCATCACCTAAATTTATAGTCCCCTCCAGAACAATTTCGCCGTCGATGGGTAACACAAATGAATTTACATTCGTTTCAGAATTCATTTTCACTGGTCCTACAAGGCTCTCGGGGAATATAACTGTCTGTTTCGAACATGGAAGTTCACCATTTTTAAAATTAATAGGTAAATTGAAGCTTGAATCCGGTAACCACTTCACTAACGTTTGCGTTGTGAAAGAACACATTGGGAGTAAAATGTACAGGAAATAAAACATTTCGATATGTTGTTGCGATGCAACGAAAACTAGTTAACGAATGTCGGAACGGGGAGGCATCGTAATTGGATAGCGCGTGATGTCTGGCCGTTTATCAGCGAAGTGTTGCATGTGGTTGTTATCTGCGTCATGGGCGCTTGCTATTCAATACATTTCATATTTTCTGACATGTTTTAAAACGTTGTAAACGAATTTATTAATTTGCTTATTCATTGAAATTTTAATACGAAAGTAGTAAAACCTATGCCCTTGTAACTCTCTGGGCTTAATAATATCCAATTTACTATTTTACACATCATCTATCAAGGACTCTTTGTTCTTTAGTAGAAAAGACTAGCTTTTGCCTGCGACTTCAGCAGAAGCACACAATTAAAAAAGGTGAAATTATTACTCTAGACTGAATTCTATTGGCAGCTAGAATGGTTAAGCCGTTCTGGAGATATCTTCTAACAAACAGGCGTCCATCTAAACTTACGCATTTATAATATTAGTATAATGTATGTCAGTCATCTTCCTTACCTAAACTGGAATAATAAATTCTATTTTTAAAGATATATAAGAGAAAGATTAGGGATAATCCGCGGCCTTGCCTCGTCGAGATCCCGCGGGATTACTATCATCTTGAGACGGCAATAAAAGTCAGCCATAGCATACGCTATGATATGATATTACATGATGCCTCATGATTTATCACGGAGTAATACTAGGTGGTTAAGTACAAACCATTAATGAGTTTCACAGAGGGGTGGAAATTTAATAAGAGACTGCAGCCGCGCCAAGGAGCGTAGTTATGCAAATTTTATTACTGGAAAAGCCTTCTAAGTGAACATACGGGTGCAAAGTTAGCCAAACTTACTTTTACTTTACCCTTAACTTTGTTTTACTTCTATATTACTTATTATTTACATTCGCTTTGATATATTTAAATTACATGAAACATAAAAATAACGATAAACTGAGTTTTAAGAAAAACTTATAGGTATAAATATTTGGGTTAAAATCTTATACCAATAGTATATTTAATATAATAAATTTCAAAACAATGAAGTGAATAATATTATTAAAAACAAAAGTAAAAATTATTACATAAATTTTAAAAATCCATGCGCAATTTCCATCCGTATGTTCTATCTACGTTGAGTTGTAACAAACCCACTGAAACGCACAATATGGTAGATGGGTAGATAACGGAGCTCGGTAAGTGTTCGGCTTTTACGGTTTGACGCGAAATTGCAGCGGGGACAGTTGAGGGAGCCCGAAATTGTGAACGCACGTATAGAAGTTTAAATCTACCATTAATAATTAACTCGACTATGAGAGCGGTTTATGAGGTATTTTAATTATTTAATGGTTCATTTTCAAACTGCTGTAAGATTTTGTGAAGTAAAACGTGATATTAAATGTAACAGTTTCCAAGTAAGGATGTGAATTAACTATGTATTTATTTATTTATTCATTAAATACATGAAATAATTATTTCATTTTATCAAACATTCACAAGAACACCCACATGTTGAATAAACATAAAAAACGTACATAATATCAATACAAATGCTACAGATACATACTGACTTAAAACATCAAACTCACTATGTTTATAATCTAAAAGTTCATACAAGAGCTATATAAATCACGGCGTTTTAAACTTAAAATACAAGAAATCTGCATATGACTTAAGTTCCAACTTCCCTTATATATATAATATATATTTTATACATTTTATTTACAGCACGAATATTACAATAAATGATAATGATATGTATGTTGTTGGTTTTCTATTATTTTAAATTAGTTAAACAATTTTGACGTAACAGAAGGACATTGTGAACATGCTGATGATAAATAATTTACGAAATTCCATATAATGTAAATAATGAAGATAACAAATGAAAAGTTTCGGACGGAATTAAGCTGCGAGGGGATTGCCGGCTAACTTGGACCATATAAATGATAATGGACCTGCAACGTAGAGTTTTAAAATTAATTCAATTCTGAAACAATTTTCATATATTAGGAGAGTATAATACAATTCTGGCACAGACTGGCATAAAATGTCTAAAGATAAAAAATATATGTTTTAAAAATATTATTAACTAGCTTTCTCCCGTGACTCTATCCGGGTGGAATAAAAAAAAGTAACCCATATGTTCTTGCAGACTATCGTCTAAATCTGTATCAAATTTCATCCAGATCCGTTCAGCACTTTAGGCTACAAACTTTAACAAACATCTATCTAAACTTTCACATTTATAACATTACATTATTAAAAGTAAGTAAAACTTTCAAGTAAGATTTTAATACGAACGTCTGACAAATCCAGGAGTGTTGTATAATGTTGCAACTAAGTGTACATCTGTAATTACTCTATTCATAAGTGAGCTCGGTGTCGAGTGCAGCGGGCAACTGTTTGCGTTTAACAGCCGAGAAAGCTTGAGATGTCTTATCTGTACATTGCTAATACACTGCAGTAGTTACAGCGTACATTCTATGCGACAGAGTAGCACGTTAATTCAGACTTTGTATTGTTATTAGTTGGCAACATGTAAAAATTATTAAACGATACTTTGTCGCAGATAAAGTCTCAAAATAATGTTTATAAGTTCCAAATTGTTATGTTATCTGCTTCCCCTGTTTTGAGTAATATCAATTTGTCACTTTTTTCCGAACTGAAGCATATTTATAACATTTTTAATAATATACACATATGTGTCTAATTTTCTAATTTCTGAAATAAAATTTATGTTATCACTAAATGTTTTCTTAACTTGCACTACCAGAGGAATGCTTAGTAAAATTTTCAAGATTACCGCAGTCATATGAACTCAAATAAGCTCGCTTCAAGCCATCTCAAAGGAATACTTGGAACTTTATTAACTGCAATTACACACACTAACTACATGAACTTCCGCGTTGTGAATTAACTGCGTACGTGTGACATGGGAAACTTGGAGCACACATTCTGACACTTACGAACAAATTGCTACACTATGTGAAGCTTCTAAATAAGCAAACTTTTATGTTAATTAACCCAAATATATTTATGCATAGATCCTTATAAATGGACATCATAATCTTCATCAGCTCACTTTACATCGTCAATGAACGGTTCTAGGCCTAATGTGGGTCGACTTCCATGTCCTAGTCAGCCATGGTCCGTACGCGTGGAATTAAAAAAAACAATAGGGAGTAGTCTATGCGTACTTCCAGGCTATGCTCTACATCTGTGCCAATTTTAATCGAGATCCGTTCAGTAGTTTAGGCTACAAACTCCAACAAACATCCATCCATCTATCTAATTTTTTGCATTTATAATATTGAGTAAGATATTTTATGCAAGTACGGTTAATTTTTAATATTGCCTAATCACGTTGTAATAAAAATGTGAGAAAACATCGTATCTAGTCGTTATTTTGGTGCGTCGCGCGGCGGAAGATGGCACGAGATTAATCGTGACGTCACCGGAAGTGCCGTATGTGGGGAGGCGGACATCCGGCTAGCGGGCTGGGGGTCCGCTCGGCCCTGCCGCCGCATTCCCTCAGCCGTATTAAAATATTTACGAAGAAAATCTTTTTCGGAAACATATTTTACATGAACTTGGCCCAACTTCTTTGTAACTGTAAGGATATAATTTAGCCATATACCTAGTGTTTCTGTTTTGGTCAATAAATACTATGTTAATACTATAACTTCTAATTCTATCTTATTCTGCATACTCTGTGTTCTCAAAAACCTGTTTAATGACTTAGCTTCTTCTCTTTACGTTCTCTATCTACTCGTGGCATCCCGCGGGAGCGTCGTCTATTCTGTATGAAGACGAGGTGTCTAGGCATCGCGGCGTACTTCTCAGTTACATGACATATACTATTAATACCTTTGCCATGTTTCTCTGCCAGTTTCTTTAACAAATGGTCTATTTACAAGTTTAATGGTAACATGTTTTCCGCCTTTCTTTGAGAAAGTGTAAGAAAGGATACGTAAACAATTTAATTCTTAACATTCACATAGAATATCTGCCCGGTTAAGTTAATTCTCAACTTTATTTAACTTTGGGTCCTTTTAACAAATTATCAGAAGCTGGAACCTACGCAAACACGATAAGAACATTCTGTGAGACATTGAGAGCATAAAGGTAAACAGATTTAAAGGCGGACTCGCCCAAAGGAATACTTGCGTCTTATTAACTGCCATTAGGAACTTAGCTCCTGTTACCCGGAGAAAATTAATTCGCGTAATAAAATCGGGAACTTCCAAGTTGACTGAACGTTTTGACATTTTACTTGAAAACCGTTTTAGTAAGTCTTTACTAAACTTTAGATTGTAGAAAATACTTTTCTGGTTACTCAGTGTAATTCACTGCAACTTTTTTTTAATTTTAGTACAATTAGAACATCTATTTCTAGATTATTATAGAAACCAATCTATCTAAATAGTTTAACATGTATATATATAAGTGAAGGTAAGCCTTAAAATTGTAGATTAATTAATTTTGCTTATTGACAAAATGTTAAGAAATAATACATATTTTTAAATATTCGTCTCGTAAAATTTATTGCCAAAGAATTACGTCGAAGTATTTGATACACAAATGCATCTTTCTCGAGACTATTTGAGCAGTGCATTGTTCTAGCAATCCGCTCTCTAAGCCAGCTGCCGTCGACTTACAGAGATTTAATGCTGGCTTTGAGAAATGTTCTGGCAAGCCGGGGAAAAATCTTACAGATGTCAAGACTATCTTATACTTCGTTTGAGTAAGAATTGAAATACTTTAAAAGTGAGTAATGTATAACAAATTACCTCGAAAATATTAAAACCAATATTCTTTACTTGCTCTTACATTCTGTTTTACTATCAATGCTGTTTGGCACTACCAGCGCAGCAGATTTCTGCAACACTCCAATTTTTATCAGATTTTTGAGGTTAACAATCTTATGTGAGATTGTGTAATTCGTAGACCTGTGGCAGTCCTGGGCGGTTAGAAAACCGCGCTCTACCCTAAGGCAATGCTTATAATAAAAATTATAACTAAGCGGTTACTATAATAGTTTAAATTCAATTAACCATATCGGTTAAATCCGATCGCGTGTTAAATGCAGTACGCACAATCGCACAGAGGCCTTTCGAGGACAATGAGCACTAACAATCGATTATGTTATATTGGTACGCGTCGTAAGTCGCTTCGCCGCGGCCGGGGGCTCGCGTGCCTGTCCCACGACAACACATATTTATTGTAACCTGCACCTTGCTTAGCCACACGTTTGACATAATTAGGAATTCCCGTTTTTATTTTTAAGACTGGCCAGAAGCAACTGAAATAGAGTAAATTAAAATAAGATAGAACGTACAAGGCTATTGTAGAATAGTCTATTCGAAAATTGTATTTCTGCTTCTATTGTAATCGGATTTCCTTTTACACTGTTAAGATTTTCCGGAATTGAAATCCACAATATGTATAAATTTACACTAACATAATTACTAATACACAGTTTCCAATCTAATTATAACTGAAATATGCAATAATTAATTTAATTATATTCCTAGATTAATGTTCATTATGGTCACCACGGCCTTGTACCCGCGGCGTAGCGTCGCGTGTCGCAAAATGAGTTAATGCGGCGCTAGTGCTGCAAGGAACGGCTTGTGATTGCGGAAGGTCGGCCTCGCTTAAACTATACCATGCTGATAAGTTTTTGTCTTACCCTCATAGCCGGTTTGTATTTCAAAACTTTGTTACATAATTTATTTACTGATTTAACATTACTGAGAAAATGTCTGTTAGTTATGGTTGATTTACATTACACATACAATAGGTTTAAGCTTTTAAATCTATTGTGTTGTTACAATATAACTATTTTAATTTTTAGTTTGGCAACACTAAGAATTACTTAACTTTACTTTAAAGGTAACCGAAAAGGAAGGCATTGGCTCCTTAAACACAGGATTTCCTTGTCAAGGAACCAAAGCGATATTGATCATTTAATAAAAAAATAAAAAAAACTTAACATTATTTGACGTCACAATCTACAATGGTGACCACGATTATTGAACAAGTGTACGCGACAATTTTTACGGTCGCGTGCAACTTTAAACGCGTGCCGAGAACTTTAAAGTTAGTATAACTAAATCTGGCACAAGCCAGCTTTGTTCAGCTCCGGAAATAGACGAGAAAAATCTCGCTTGTCCGACTTTACCCGGCTGATATCGACAGCCAAACTTTATGCACATGGAATTCATAGTTGTTGGACGAAACGTTTGAAATTAAAATTTCTTTAAGGATAAAAAGACTATCAATTTAACAACTAGTATAATCTATAAGGACCTATCTAAGGAAATATTGGATTTTGTTACCTTATCTGACAGTGACGTCTTCTGTAAGCTATCTGAGCCTCTATCAGCCAGTGGTGGGACAGACCAGCGTTGTATTTTTGATCTTTTTAAATGTCTATGTCATAGAAAATATTTTAAGGTTGATTTTCTTGCTTATTTATTGTATCGACGACCATTAAATAGCGAATAGGCGATAACAAAGCCGTACAATCGTTACTAGAAGCGATAATTTAGCATCCATTAGCATTACGCTTAGGAGTAAAACTTTAATGAAGACGTTAAGTTGTAAATTTTATGTAAACGCTAAAAGGTTCCACATTAGCGGCCACCACAGGCTATAAACCAGCTAATCTGATTTATAGCCTCAGCGACGAACGGTTTACGTCGCTATTGTCGATCTATTGAGCAATTAATAGCTTTTACAACAATGTTTTGATATAAATGTTAAACTATACTAATATTATAAAGAGGAAAGATTTGTATTTTTGTATTTTTGTATGTATTAAAATAGCTCAAAAACTACTGGGCCGATTTTAAAAATTCTTTCACCATTAGAAAGGTAATTTATCTGTGAGTAACATAGGCCATATTTTTTAATTTCACGGGCGAAGTCGCGAGCAAGAGCTAGTTTTACATAGTTTACAAGATGACAATATTCAATTTTACAAATTATAAAACTAATTAACGATTTTCTATAGTCTTTAAGTTAGAGATTCGATCCCAAACAACGTAGTAATCCTTATAAACTTGGTGTTACTTCTCTTTCAATTCTTGTTTAGCTTATATTTTCTTTGTTGTGAGGAAATAGACAAAGTAAGACTACAATAAGTCATTTTTGCAATCTTGTTCAGCGACAAACAACACTCACAGGGCACCTATTGTTCCAGTTATAAAATAATCATTCCCCTAAGCCTCGACAGAATGTCTTGAGCCAATCGATTCTATAACGAACTATATAGTGCTGCTGGTGCATATTGGTCGTTGTGTATTTATGGCATTTTAATTATTACTATACTAAAATTATTAGAATTAATACCTTATACTTATGTTTAGATTAGAAATTAATTGCTGTTTTTGTATTGTCAATTAATAACTAATCATTAATTTTATTTATATTATTTAATTTAATCTTCTTTAAATATATAGAATAGGGTTAATCCTAGAACTGTCCATAGACACGCATTACTAAAGCCTACAATTACCTGTTATTTTTTATTTTATTTATTATTGATATACTTTTTACCTTAAAGCTAAATAGAACATAAAACCTGTCTATGCCGTTTATTGTCCAAGTCGTAACGCTCCGACTATAACCTTATCGTGGACTGAGTGAAAGGAGACGACTACAAAGGAATCAATTTATCAGGACAACGCGTGTTGAAAGGTCAGGAGTTATTGTGGGAAGCCGCGGGGGACGTCTATTGATTTGGGTTCTTTCACCTTAATCCTCTTTGTAGGTAGATTAGGGGTTGGATTAAAAAGTCGCTTCCCTGCGACACCGGTAGAGGGCGTAACTCGAGTACTTTAATTTCATTTATAATGGGAAACATCCTCATAGATCATTAATATTATCAAGAGGAAGAAAAGAATTATTCTCTATTTAATAAGCATAAAAAATGCTTAAAAATATGTAACTTTTATGTGTAAAAGTGTATTCTGTGGAGGGTATTGGAGAAGGCCTATGTCCAACAGTGGGCAGATTAAGGCTAATGATGATGATGGTGATGTGATGTGATGTGATGTGATGTGATGTGATGTGATGTGATGTGATGTGATGTGATGTGATGTGATGTGATTATCGTGATGTAGGTAATTCGGGTATAGATTTTTCGTTATATTTATATTTTTTTAAATGCTTGTTGAATTCTACATCATTTGTTAGATAAGTATCTAAGCAATTTCCTTGTGAATATCATTCCGAATCAAACGCTACAATGAAATTTCAATTCGGATCATAATAGCCTAACGACCTCGAACCGAAAATTCGAAAATGAGAAAAGTTTAATCCTGAACAAAGATGAGCGCGCGTCTGTCTGTTGGTCAAATATTAACTTTATACTTTTTTACACAGATTACATGAAATTTCCTTAAATTTAGGAAAGGAATGAGATTGCTTTCCTTTCATAGAAATGAAAATTTATTATTTCCTTGTTGAATATATTTGAATTTAAAGAAGATAAAAGTCTGTCACCTAATATTACAACAATGTTAGCGGTAAAACTAGTCCTTTATTATTATTTTTTATAATAGAAGGTGGCATACTAGCGGCGAGAACACCGAGGTGGTCAACGACGCCCATGGACATCCGCAACACCAGAGGAACTACAGATGCGTTGCCGGCCTTTGAGGAAATGATAGCTCGCGTCTTAAAGGACCCTAAGTCGTATTGGTTTGGAAATTATGTTTATAGCCTGATCATGTAAAGAGTTAAAATGAGAAGAGCCTTTTAAATAAACTAAGCAGTGCGGAATACCGTAGATTAATAAATTTTTAACACTTGACATAACATCAAAAATATTACTCCGCGAACAAAGATGTTGCGAGGCGGTATTTAATTTAAAACATAAATCTCAATAGAAAATAGACTTTAACTCATAACGTGTAAGGTTCTATTTTAATTGAACAATACAATTCATTATCTCTTCCTTAATTGTTACACAGGAATAATGTTTAGTTTCGTTTGTTTTGCGATTTGGGTGATCAGTACTTTTAAATGAATGTATATTTTATGCAGTTGCAATTAAAGTTGAATTTCGTTTGTTGTGGAACTGGAATGTTTGAAAACACCCGCTGAGCGCAGTGAAGGCGATCATAACAAATCATAGCGATAGTTAAGCGGTGTACACACTTCAGCAGTCCGCGAAATGCTTTTTAAATAACAAAGTTTGCGCGTTTTAAAATATCATTTGCTGGTACTGGGGATTTATCACTCGTCTCTACAACGGCGGAATTAAAAAGTATTTTAATTCCTTTTAATGTTTACTATAGAATTGTGATTTACAGAAAAAAAACAAAATTCATTTATAACCGACATTCATAATTTTCATTGAGAGAACTTTTACACAGGTCTGCGAAACTCTAATTTACCTAATCGTCAATTACCACTTAATCTTGAATACCACTCACGTTGTTAACTATCAGTATGAAGATTGTTAGTATACGTAGTTACAACACGAAACCTGCACGTTCCGTCCCAACTCCTCCCAGAGTCTAGTTTTAAAGAAGCTCGCGTGGTTCGTAGAGGTTCCCGCGTAACTTAATACCGGAAGTTGGGGCTCCGCAGACGTCTCAGCCCTAACTACGCTTATTAAGAACTTTGTTGTCTACCCTACGCTCTTGTTACTGTTTTGCATGACAATGACTATTGTTTTATTCAAATTGTATTTTTATTTTATTAATAAAATAATAAAACGGTTATTATTAATTAAAATTAATTTATAACTTTATAATTTTAAAGAGTTGTTTCAAACAGTGGTAGAGCCCGCTTTAACATCTTCGCACGAATGGGCCGGCTCGCCCGGTGGCCATGACCATACAGAAAACAGGCGTAAAGTGAAAGCAATTCCGCGTTTCGTCTGATGAGGCCTAATTTTAGCCCCTTCTTCTTAAGAAAAGGATGGGAAGGAAAAGTGACTTTGACAGTGGAGGAGACGCATCGAAAGGGTAAATTTCCCTCTTTATGTGCGTCTCCTCCTCCATCAATGAAGGGTAGGCAACGCATCTGCAATTGCCTACCCTTCATTGATGGATGCTGCGGATGTTTATGGGCAGCGGTCGCTTTCCATTTCGTTCCATTCAGGTGGTCGCTTGCTCGTTTGCCACCTTATGTTATAAAAAAAAAACGTTCTAAAATATTAAGGACATTAGTATAAAATGTAGATAGTGGGTCAAAAGTAATCAGGGGTGGTCATATAGACTTTTAACGCCACTTTTAGAATAATATACGAGCACATTGCTTTACATATTCTTTTCATATGTATGTAGAGACATTTAACACGGTTAACTTGCTACCAACGTCGCAAATAGTAAAAAATTGTGTCTATCCGGACTCCGGACTGTGTCCACATTCGGCAGAGTCGAACCAGCAGTAAATCTCACCGCATGGGGCGCAGGGGGTGGGAGTAATTTAATTCTCATGTACACCATTAGCGGATTGCTTCCTGTTTGTTTTGCTCTATACATATTTACAGCAATTAATGCGCGGTGAATCGGCGTCGGTTGATGACGTATTTGACCAATGCTTAACACATCGTTTTATTTAATTAAACAATTGTTTATTAAGTCTGTTCAGATATTCTTTGCTGTAAGGACCAATAGCACAATTACTTTTGGTTTATTTTGTAACGAAAATGTAATGTTACCAAGTTAGTGTATTTAAAGCATTAATATTTTTAAACTCCAAGTACCTCTCCTGTATTGACTTAAAAAATTAAAAGAATAACTCCAAGTATTATCCAAACCTGAAAATGAAAAAATAGATAAGAAAATAATGAAGGAAAGGACCATTATCTCGAATTAATCTCGTCAAAAACATCCGTGCGAAGGGAAAAAAATAATTTAATTTCCACGTTTTCATTCGTGAAACTGAATGGCCCTCGAAAGAGTAAACCGTTTGAGTTTTGTATGAAAAAGCAATTAGAATAATGAACTTGAAGCACCTTTGAGAGCTGGGGACCAAAATAACCAATGTACTTTGAACCCCGAAATCGAACAATACTGTCTTTGTTGTCGGTCCGTTGGGGATGGTGCTGTAAAGAATGGTCTGGAGAGCCCAACGCCCGGTTTTTTTCTACCCTCGCGCCGGGGTGTTAAGATTTTCGCGTCCGCAATCTTTAATACCTTCAAGTGGCTTTTAGACGTTTTCATGAAGCTTTTGTGTAAGCAATATTTCGACAATATTGCGCTGAATTTTTTTGTTACTTTACGGTCAACCTCCCTACAACCAAGCAACATCAAAAAACTTTAAACGGTCCAAAAAGTGCCGAGAAACACTACAGATTTCGTAAAAAAAAGTATGATAAAATAGACATCTATTGATAACTTTGTTAAATGTGCCAGTCACTTAAAGTAAAGACTTCCCAGTCCGAGCAATTCGTCGATTCCTAATAGTAAAATAATAATTTATTTGTAAATAAATATGTACACAACTCAACTTAAATCACTTCATAAGCACTTCACAGTCTATCTGTTTAAAATCAACAGACCCTCCAATCAACGGCAAACAAACACAAATCACAAAAACAATAGTGAGCCAATTAAACCGCAGTTAGTTTTAACAAACCGTTGTTGATTTAACAGACATCGAACAGTATTGAATAAAAGATCACCCCGTGGAGCTGTGAGGGCGCAGCCACGTGGGGCAATTAGCAGAAGAACTACCATCAGTTCGGTAACGGACGACCGACCTGGAGTGATGAATACAAAACAAACAGCCAATTACCTTGAATGTACTTGTCGCAAGCGATTGGAATAATCAAAGCAGTGATTTTACTTTAAAATCTTACTAATATAATAAGTGCGAAAGTCTAGATGACATGATGAAAGACGGATGTCCAAAATCTTAACATAATTTACATATAAACGTAATTTGGAAAAACACATAAGCTACTATGAAGTTATTAATTCCTCTCAGACAGAGTCGCGGGCGAAAGCTACATCGTATTTTTTACACAAATTCAAATACCGTTTTATTACATTTTAGTCAAACTCAGACAAGATGGGACTTATAAGAGTCTCTTCCTTAGTAATCATACCAAGATTTCCATCGTTTTCATTTAACATCTCAGTTGGTCGCTGAACCCCAATACTGGTGCATCATAAATTGTCACGATTGTCCCCCAGGGCTCCCCCGACTCCATTAGCATAAATACATGCTTAGTACGCGGGCCGCAAACACGAAATGCACCCGAATCGCGACCCACCGCGGAAGAAAACCGTATTGTTATGCACAACTAAAGACCAAACAATGCTTAACTTCGGACTTAAGTTTAACTTAGTAATTACTGTCTCTAATTATTCTGCGATTAGAATAATAATGCCAAACAGACAAATTCTTAATTACTGTAAATGTATAATTCATACAATATTAGTATCCATAAATAGTATTTGCTGTAAAAAAAAGGAAGGCAAGGAAAACATCAAAACACAGTCACGTCATCTAAACGCATAGACAATTCCCACGACAGAGAAATGAAAAGTTGAATATATCAGTATGTTATAAAGAATTCCATTCACACGCAGGTATACCTTGAGCCAGGATTGCCGGAGCCTCCTTCCGCAGCCCGGCACGCGCGGCTCACTTCCGCTAGTGATGCTACCTGCTGCTAGTGATGTGCCACCACTATCATCGGTGACCTATATTTTTGGACCATTGTGATATCGCATTCTTACTATAACTAAATACGATAAAAAAATCATTGTCTAGAAATAAATAGTAATCATTAAAAATTAATACTGATGGCTATAATAGAAATTATTTAATTTAGCTTTGAACTCTCTCTTTTATTTTCAAGTATACAATAATGTCTGTGACGCAATTCCTTACGCTTCTTACAAAGCCAATAGAACCTAAATACTTTACAGGTTGGCCCAAAAATAAATAATCGGTGTTCAGATTAATTATAACGAATAAATTCAGCGAAAATTGTAAGAAGATAACAAGTTTCATGTGAAAGTAACAACGAACGCCCATCACTATTCTTCTATCTTGCACCTGCTCGCCTTTTCACACGCGAAACTCCAATATTTTCATATCAAACGCTATTTTACAGAAAAACAACAAGCTCGAGTCTAATAAATCTTAACCACTTGGATTTAGAGTCGATTTTCCTATGAACATAATAAATTGAAGGTGTTAACAGGTAATTTAGATAAAAAAAAATTCTTGGCAAATGCTTTAGACAGCTATACCTTCACAAATAATCCTTTGTTTAGTGTAAGCCACTTACAAGGATACTGGGATTTTTCCGTTTTGATAAACACCGTTTTTTTGTGTTGAAAATTATCTTATTTTTTTAATGGAAGTACAACTAAGCTTACATCGTAATGTGTTTGTTTGTCAATTTTTTTATTAGTAAGATATATGAACTTTATGTTTGCATTTACATCTAATAAATTGAATATAAAGCAACTTTAATTGTGAAAAATAAATCGGTACAATTTAAACCTTTATTTCACTTTATACATTTCTACGTGAACAGCTCAAAAGTGGTCATAATCACCTGTCAATGTTACAGCGGCCAGTATACAAAGCGAATGCGTTAACCCAGCTCGGTGTCACGCTATTTTCGATCTAAAGTGCTGAACATTAGACTAATGCTCACGCTTCATCCACGTCCGTTGAGAATTCTCTAGCTGGTTGGACTAACTCAAGCAGAGGTTGTCAACATTCAGTACACTTTTTATATTGTTATTTATTTACACTTTAAAAATACTTCAAATTAAAATTATCATCTCCTTTCACGGTATGTTGCGCAAAGAACGTATATAAAGGTTTCATGAAAAAAAAATATAATAAAAACAAATAGTTTAGATGAAATACTTATTCATAAACCCAATTTCCAGTTACTTAATAATAGTTACTTTAAACATTCAAAATGTGCCAAATGTCCATTACCCCTGGCCCATTCTAGTTTCGTATGCAGTGCTGTAATTCCCGCCATCGCGCAGCGGACAGCGAGCGCCGCTTCTAACTACTTAATAAAGTTGCAATACCTTATTAAATCTCCCGAGCCATGAGAAAAGAAACCCATTTAAAATACTCTTGAGATCGCTAACTATACGATCGTTCGCGTTATTCTCTTTGGCATTAAGAAGAGAGCAATAAAGAGCAAAAACGCATCTTAAACCTAAAAGTTAAAGGCGGTTCCATATATCCGAAAGCTAAAACCACTTAATTAAAAATATAAATAAAACAATAGCATCAAAAATAACAAAATAGTTAATAACCTCCTGAATAATACATTAAAAGGGAACAAAAGAGGCATTAATTTATTAATCTGTCATAGTAGACGTAAATAGTCATTTTTATGTGAGGAAAACGCACATGTCTGCCGTCATCTTGGAAGTATGATACGTCACGTAACGTGCCGCCATTAGTCACCTCGCCCCTCGCACCCTTCGGGGGAGGTTCGGGACACAGAGACCTCTTACTCTTACCTTTATTTTTGGCAAGATATTATATGTAGGTTAAAGTGCCGACGATCGTTACGAAACAATGTCATATTATGCTAACGCGACGTTTTCGCGAAGGGTAACTGAATAAAATATGTTTTTTTAATGTTATTGAATGTAACACTTGAATGAGAATATAAACGGTTGTTAGTATTTATTAAAATTATGTGTGTTAATGTGTATACCACATAATTGTTGTAATCCAGCTTCAATATAAAATAAACTGCAGCAAAACGAACAATCATAAAGAAAATGATATATCTAGTCTGTATTTAAAACTAGTATTATTTAATACTTTTAAATGACTATCTTTCTGATCTAAAATAACTCTTTCCACCCTTACATTCTTTCAAGATTCCTAGGGCAAGAGAAAAAGACAATATCTACTGTTACATACCATTGTCTTCCCAAAACATTACAACAGTTCACACTTTTAAGCTGATACTACGAAAAGAATACATTAAAACTGGTCCAAAAACATGACTGTGAAAGACTTTTCTTAAGATAATCTCTTAATAATCTCGCGTGTGGTCGAACATTATAGCGTTTTAATGTGTACTGCAATCGACACATTCCTTATAATAAAGGGGACGAGATTTATAAGATAATCGGTCCGCTAACATGGTCGTTCAATTAAAATAAAAATAAAAACTTGCAAGCTACGCGCACAGATCTCGTCGATACCTCGACGTCACCACGCGATCTCTTTGGGTGGTCCTTCACAAAAACTAGAGATGGTATGATATGGTTGGAGAAAATATTAACACAATTCTGTGGAAGGTATTTAAAAACCTAAACAAATCTTAGTGCAGTAATATAACTTTATTTAAATTTTAGTTTTGTTTTTGATTTAATCATTAAAAAGCCAATATCCAATAATTGGTAGATTATTAATAGTTAAAAATGTTAGAGGAAGTTTGAAAGTAGCGTGGTGGAGAAATTGAGAAGCAAAAGGTTAGCGTGGACATGTTATGCGACAAGACGATGGAGACATAAATCGAAAAGTGTTAAGAATGAATGTGGATGGCAACAAAGGAAGAGGAAGACCGAAGAAAGTATGGATGGATTATATGAAAGAGGATATGCTTAAGAAAGGAGTGGATTCAGATATGACGGCTGATAGAGATGTATGGATGAGCAGCACATACTGTGCCGACCCTTCATAAGGGATAAGGGCAAGTTGATGAAGATTATAAAGCCAATATCCAAAACTTAAGCCTATATTATGCACTATGTCATATCAATAATTGTATTGTCCTCCAATAGAGATGACGACGAAACTATCGTACAATTATCGGACTTGTCTTCTACATTTTAGTTACAGTCTCGTAACCAGAAATACGTAAATGCGAATTATTCATCGAAGTCGTAGTGACAAAAGCAATTTGGCAAACAGTACGGAGAGAACGCGATAACTCATTCCATAGCCAGCGGCGGTCGCTCAAGAGAACCTTGCCAGTGATGGCTAACAATACGAGTATCTATCTATACTAATATTATAAAGAGGAAACCTTTTTTTTATTGTAATGAATAGGCTTAAAAACTACTTGGCCGGTTTAAAAAAATCTTTCACGGTTAGAAAGGTAATTTATATGTGAGTAACATAGGCTATATTTTTGCATTTCTTTATTATAATTTTTAATTTCACGCGGACGGAGTCGCGGGTAAAAACTAGTACCAAATAAAACAAGAAAAGTAAAATTCACTATACTGAGTTTAAACCAAACCGATTACTCGATAGGTAGTGTTTCAAATTATAAGATCTATGGAACTGGTATGTGTGTGTAAAACTTTATTAATGATTTCAAGTAAACCTACAATCTTAGATTTTAAAGATTGCCTATACGACATGCAAACTTATTTTAATAATCTAAATATCGATAACAATCGACTATTATCGGAGCACATCACTAGAGGGAAGCGTCATTCGTAACGACGTACAATATCTATCGGTTACGTTGTTACCAACTTCGGCAATTAGGCAACTCCACTAAAACAGATGTTTTGACATCAATTGGAGTTGACCGGAGATGTTCGATTTTATTCCATCCTTAGCTGAAAAATATTCAGATATTCAGAACAAAACCTTCTTTCTATAAAGACGTACTAAATATCAAGATAAAGTTAAAGGATTTTTTAAAACAAAACACAAACGTCTTTGATGTAACAAAGTTGGCATTAGATAAATAAAAAGGTTGACGATCTATGAGAAGAAAATAACTTTAAAATAGTGATGCTTTAAATGCGACACGTTGTTTTGAATTAGGGAAGTTCAGAATATTCTTCAAGACTACTCAGGTTTTCGTTTGCATTACCAGTGTTTGAATTAAACCTAATACATCCACAATGGTGGCTTAATTTTAGAAGTTGTAGCGAATGACGTCGATATATCATTGGGAATTTCCCCGAGTTGCCGAGTCCCGCGCGGCTCCCCTGCTCGTTGCCTCGTAACGACCCGACTGGGGAACAAACTTTGCAATCCAATAACGCAAATTATGACGTTTCAGCTAACGTCACTAAAAAATTTTCGTACGTCTTCAAATTCACATGACTTTTAATATTTTTGAAAGTATTCAAAGTTAGTCTAGTAAAAAATATGATATAGCTAGAAAATTAGGGTTATGAAGACCGAGTAACCTTACTTCTTACTAATACTCGTACTATAAATGCGAGAGTTTAGATGGATGGATGGGTCGATGAATGTTTGTTAGAGTTAGTAGCCTAAACGCTGAACTGATCTCGATGAAATTTGGTATAGATGTAGAGGATAGGGTGAAAGAACACATAGGATACTTACTTTTGTTTTTGTTTTAGTTCCTCGGACAGAGGTGCGAGCGAAAACTAGTATTTAATAACTGAGGTAACGATACGCGTGTTATTATTCAAGGGAGAACTTTATAACTTAATACTTAACGACCATAACAAGCGATTCTTATTGTTCATTGTTATACTTCAAAGTGAGTTAACGCCGAAGTTCTAAAATTCTCAGGCCTTAAATCGTATCAATCGAGAAATACGGCAGTTCGCCGACGAGATTGACGTCTGAATGGCTGCCTGTCAAGTTGCCTTTCGATATTTAGCACTTCGATACTAAAACTGTTCAGAATACCCTTGATATCCATCAACTTAATATAAAAATAACAAAGTAATTCAAAATGTAGAATGGTACATTACCATTCTTTTAAACAATATTATACGTTATTTATTTGTATATAATTAATCAGATTTTGTCTTGATAAGAAAAAAATCTACGGGAAAAGTAATAGATTGTTTTAATATAGAAACTAAAAGCGCAGTACAATAAATCTTGTATAACATAATTACAAAACAAAAACAGTTCCGCCAAGAAATAGCCACGTGTTGGACCGAACTTAATCAAAACTTCTTCCACTAGCCGACTCTGCGCCACTAAATAATGGTTAACTGCGAAATCATCCACTTACACAGCTATTTGATACGCTAAACTTGTACGCCAGTAGAAAGTTCAAACATAAAACTAATATGTCATTACTATAAAATACATCTTACTTCTTACTAATATTATAAATGCGAAAGTTTGGATGGATGGATGGATGGATGTTTGTTAGCGTTTGTAGCCTAAACACCTCAACGGATCTCCATGAAATTTGGCACAGGTTTAGAGCATAGTCTGGAAGAACACATAGGCTACTTTTATTCCGGGAATAGTTACGGTTCCCGTGGGATTCGTTAATTTAGTTTTTTAGTATTCACTCGATCATTCTGGAACGGTTCAACATATCTTATTGAAATTTGGCACAGATATAAACCAAAGTCTGGAGTACACATGGGATAAGCTTCATCCCAGAGAAATGTCCGGTTCCCGAGGGATACGTAGCTTTTTGTAATTTATATAGTTCGTATGTTTTCTAATACCACGCATACGAAGTCGCGGGCAACAGCTAGTTTAAATCTTGGCTTTAGTCAATTGTTTAACTAATAAAGTATTTAGAACGGGCGTATCTTTGACTATCGATTGTCCATTGTTTCGCAGCCTATTCAACTGTTTAGTTGCACAACTAAAAATCGAGTAGTGTTCGCTACCATATAAAGTCAAATTAGTCAAAGATGTGTGCGCTCTTATAGTCAAGCAAGCATGTCTGGCCTGGTGAGAAAGATTACTGTACTAAAATATTATATCAAATTCGTATAAATCATTTTAAGGAAATACGGAATGTTGACTCGAATTTTGTACAAACATTTTCGCAATTTGACTAGTGCCAGTAATGCGCTAAGCAAAATTGAATCTGCCGCAAAGGTAACTAAACGACAACCGACGAGGACGTAAGTAAATAGAGTAGACGAGATCCTAAGCCAAGCTAAGCAGGTCTAAGCCGGTGTAAGACGTGTCCGGGCGTTGCTAAGTACGCCGCCGTTTACACTGTCGTCGGAGTATGGCGCAATCTAATCGCATGCGGTTGCTTGTGCTATGTTTAATTTGGTACCGATTTTGTTTATAAGAGAAGGCAAAAGAACGGAAGGAATACCGAGTAATCAACGACGCCCATGGCCTTCTGCAATACTTGAGTAACTGTAAAATTGGTCAATTCTAATTATGTGCTCACTTAATTTTACTTTCTTTTCCAAACAGAAATATTTTAACATAGACCTTATTAATAAAACTTAAATGTTACTTATTTGGACCCTATTAACAAAATTTTCTTTTGTTAAATTTCAATAAGTTCGTTGATGCGTTGTAGGTAAATGGACAATAGAGTGCCAAAAAGAAATTCTTTACTAAATGCTTCGAAAAATTCTTTAGGTCATTTATCGAACATACGTCCTCGAAATTGGTAAAGCCTAAAAAATATTGAATTTCAAATATTAAGTAAAAAAAGAAATAAAGACGCAACAGTTACATAATTAGTAGTTTACCTTTTTTTATTCGTAAGTACTTTAATGCATCTTGTTTTGTTACCTTTTAAATTTTAAATTATAATATAACACAAAAACAACTGGAACGATTTTAAAAGTTCTTATCTGTGAGTAAGGCTGTTATTTTATTATTTTTTTATTTCACGTGGACGAAGTCGCGAGCAACAGCTAGTTAAATATGTTAACAAATCTAATTAAAATAAAAAATGTGACCATTATTGCACCAATGGTTGCTCGACAAAATAAACTACCGTGAGTGTTTATTTCTAAATACACGCCCGAGGCCGGAATCCGTCCGTTCGGGATCTTAGAACGTATTTACGATAAAGAACCCTTGCCAAGGTATTGCTTAATAAGACTTTCTATATCGATTCATCTGCCCTTGCCAATAAATAAATACAATAAAATGATTTCGTATTTCTATGACGTCAGAAAACACTGAAATTGAAAAGCACTAATCGGTTGGCTATTGCCGATATTAAGTAATAATAATAATGGCCTGTCCCACCACTGGCTGATAGAGGCTCAGATATTTTAAGATGACGTCACTGTCAGATAACGTAACAAAATCCGATATTTCCATCACATATTTTATACGTTGCTATCAGACATTTTACAATTTGGTGGGACAGGCCCTAAAGCTCATGTTTTATCTAAATTCAAACTTCAATACATCTTACTGATATTACAAAAGTTTATTTACCGACTTTAAAATGCTATTGCATTAAAGAGAAGAGAAAGTTGGAAAGAGTTGTCGCGAATAGCACGTGTACAGGTACTTTGTAAACTTTTATCGACTTCTTAAAGTTGTGCGGTCGAGTCACGAACACTCGATACCTATATCGACGTTCGACGAACAACACTGACTATGAAGTTCCTTATCGTCTGGCGACAACTTTTGTATATTTTCAACACACTAATATTTCATTTTATTCATAGTATCATCATGACAAAACAATAAGAGCGTGTGCACACCTGAAACTAAAATATCGCACAACTGTTTAGTCTCGCTTTGATTCCTATGAGTTTATATGGAGTTGCGCACACTACTTGGATTTTAGTTGTGGAACTAAACAGTTGAATTGGCTGCGAAACAATCGACAATCGCAGAACAGTAGTTTAGTCAAAAGTTTGCACCCGCTGTTATTATCAAAAACTTCAATTCAACAACTAAAACAATGTTTACCATTTCCAAACTCAATCAATTACAGCACCAAAACAACAAATCACGCACAAATTTCGGTCGGATCCCATTAATATTCCAATTACAGATATAACTATAATATTTTATCTTTATTTGTCCCTCCCGTCCCAAGGGAGTGTTTCCATTACCCGCAAATCATTTGTGCGTATGCATTGTCCCGGACGAAAACAATAAAACACGCTGCGGACGCCACTGTGCGTCCGTGACGTGCCGGGGGACGCATTAACAATTGCTGATTTTAATTTTACTGCAATTTATTAAAACAATACCAACCCTTTACAATTACTCGCGACAATATCGAGACATAAAATGTTTAGGGCCTGTCCCACCGGTGGTAGATAGAGGCCCTGATAGTGTAAATATGACGTCACGTCAGATAAAATACAAAATTTCTGTCCCTCCAATTTTAAATAGCAGATAACGCTGTGACGTTTTAAATGTCAATGTCAGTTTTTTTACAAGCCCCATACAAAACTTTTTGATTCTGTCCCACGGGTGGCTGATAAAGAGTTCTGGATAATGTCGAAATGACATGAATGTCACAATGAAGTTAGATATGGTGCAAAATCCAGTCCCACAAGTTTCGGATATGTAAAATAGCAAATTTACGAGCTCGTAATTTGACTGCCAGATCGAGTGACCATTATCTTTTTATCAACTGGATGAGAAAACTTTCTTTGGTCTTATTTTGAGTTAATATCAATGTTTTGACTGAAAATAGATTTTGTTGAGTTTTGAGAAGATGAATTTACGATTGTCTTGTAATATAACATGAATATACCGTCCCCACAATCACTAAGTAGTGAGAAATTGAGACGATAATCTAGCATGACAATGGGCCATGTTTCGAGTGACAAACTCTGTACTTTTTGTGTTTTTGAGTTTACTC
>NW_013524901.1:841634-870177 GCF_000836215.1 Papilio polytes
ACAAAAAAATCCTATATTTCCGTCACGTATTTTATCTGTTTGATTATTATCAGGCAATTTACGAGAATTTGGTAGTACTGCCCCTAAGAGTTTATTTTCCAGTGCGCTTACATGTCTATTTCAAAACAATAAAGGAATGAATGAAAGAATAAATAACAATTTTTAGGGCCTGTCCCACCACTGGCAGATAAAGGCTCAGATAGCTTAAAGATGACGTCACTGTCAGATAACGAAATGTTTTACAAGTTGGATTGTATTCAGACAATTTACAATTTGGTGGGACAGGCCCTTAATCATGTAATTGCGTTTAGTGCGTGCGCACCTTAGGAAAGTCTCGTTGGAACGCAAAATAAATTAAACAAAAGGCAGAGATTTTCCGCGAGCCGCCCCCATTGTTCAACCATCAAAGACAAAGTTCCTCTATTTTTGCCCGTTTGTTTCTGCGCAATGAATAATTAGGTTGGTTAATTACATTAATGAGGGCGCGGTGACAGACCGAGTTCAAGCTTTACGGACTTATTTGATTTGTGACGAATTTAATTTATTTAAAAGTCACCGCTACGGAAAAATGGAGTCGCATTTCTTTTGAATTCCAGCGCTTAATATCTTTATCGTCTTCTAATTCCTTTAACAGTCTTTGAAGTATAATGAGGACGGAAATGTGAGAAATATGCTTTAATATTCGCTGGAGTAATAAATATTTTTACAAAAAGTAATACTGAAAAATAAGCCTAAGATTTACGCATCGCAATAATTTTTTTTATTCCCAAATATGTGAATAGGCATACCAACCCGTAATGGGCCAGTTTGGTCGACTAAGGCCTAGTCACCCTAACTGATGGTATGCTCCGAGTCCCTCAGTGGTGTCCCCACTGGGGAGCTGGTAATTGTTTTAATAATCCTGCAATATCTTCTAATGACACTCAATACTTTGTTTTTAAAGAATTTTGTAAAAACAAAAGTTGAAAATTCCTTATTCTTTGTCATGTAATGAAGAATTCTCTATTAACACTTCAGGGACACGAAATAAAGCCTTATTCCGCTAATAAAAACCTATCAACGCGGTACTCGGGTACGCGACCTGACCAACAAGGCGTTTTATTAAAATATTTTAATATAGAGCACGGCCGCCGCCTAAAAAATACCCACTAAAGGAAAAAACAGGCCGCACAACAAACAACAAGAAACATTACTCCGCGAATACAAAGGGAGGACATATTTTTGCGTGAATAATACGTACCAGATATTTGGTACGGCTTATAATTTGTCACGAGAACCTTTGAAAGATGTTTTAGAGAACTGTATTCCAATTTTTACTACGAGCGGGCACACACCTTCGACTAAACTATACAACTGTTGGGCGATTGTCGATTGTTTCGCATCCAATTCAACTGTTTAGTTGCACAACTTAAAATCGAGTAGTGTGCACACCTCCATATTAGCTCGAAGGAATCAAAGAGCGACTGAACAGTTGTGCGATAGTTTAATCAAGGTACGTGTGCGTTCGTTATGAATTTGGTGATACCCCTGAATTCCATCTCTCTAATAACACTAAAGAAACTTGAACTAGTAGAAATTATCTTTAATTTTTCCAAAGGGTATAGAATAGCAAAATTAGAATTAAAACATTCAGACGATTAGTGAAATTAAATCTTTAGTGCGTTTAGTAAGAGAGTATAAATTTTGTTAAATTGTAAGAAACGAGGTTTGAGACTTGTGTCCACAAATGACTTCATGCATATTGATGAGCGGCGTTTCCAATACACACTTCGCTGTCCCCACACTTAATATACCGAAATGCATATTTGATGAAGTCTTCGGGGCCAGTGTGCTACCATCGAGGAGTGTAAGAGGATTTTAACGCGGGACGCGATCGCATTAGAGGATTAGCTGGTCTCAAACTCACTGGTATTTTTGCTGAGAATTTATTTAGATTAAATAAGTCGACTGTAGTCTTTTACATTTTAATATTCTTGAGATATCCTTGTTATCATAACTAGTACGTTAATGAAATCTTACTAATATTAATATTTTACTTATTGTAAATGCGAAAGTTTAGATGGATGAATGATGTTTCTTACTAGGTATCTCCTAGGTATATAGGTAGAAAATAGTCTGGAAAAAGACAGAATTGCTTACAAAAGCTACTACAATCCTTAATGTGATACAAAAGTATATTGGAATTGTAATAAATAAAGTTTTTAATGTGAAATGTAATGTCTTATCGAACATGCATACATCAGAAGCCTCCGCGCAACATAGTATTTTATAGTATCGATAAAATGAACTGTATTTTTAGAGAAAATATTTGTCGAAGATATGTAGATCTCTTGTAACATACATATTCAAGAGGCCGTTTTGTCGACAGCGGCTGACCCTCAATCGAATCTATCTTTAATGATGTCTCCCAGACGACACTACGAGTATGAATAAAAGTTTGCTAAACTCTTTTAAACATGCTTAAGATAAATTTACATACGTTAGTTGAAGTCGCTCGAAAATGGTCGTAATTTTATTTTATTATTTTTAACGCAATGGTTGAATATTTTCGTGTCAATTTTTTTTGTGGTTTGTTTATAACAAGTAGAATTGTTTAAAAAAAGAAAGAAAATACATGCATATTCCCTATTCACCTTCTACCAGTTACCTTTCAGTCAATCCGATCAAAATCGGACCACCCGTTACGCCATTTTGACAGCACAGAATTTAAAAAAATAGCCTATAATATGCCCGTCTATGTCAGTTACCCGGTCGAAATCGGCCCAACCGTTTCGGAGATTACCCGGAACAAACGCGGCTTACGGACAGACAGACAAAAATTTTTTAAATGCGATTTTCGTTATCAGCAATGCAAATACATCAACTTTACTAAATCTGGATTTTTTCTTTTGATATTACAAACGGACACTCCAATTTTATTATATGTAGGTACACTCGTACATAGATCAAATACGGGGAGCATTTTGAAGAATATCAAGTGTTTTATTTCTGTTCTAATATATGTAAAATCACAACTGTTCAAGTCAAGAAGAACGGTTTAAAAATATAAACATTTTACTGAGAAACTCGTAAAACAAAGAAAAGCATTATATTGTGTAATATACGAATCTTTTACAAACACAAGTTAGAAAGGGGGTGTCTAGAAGTTATAGGGAGTTGGCAACTTGTCGGCGATCCACTCCGCGGATTGCGATGTGGAGATAGCAGGTGTGTTTGCTTCCTGACGTTCCCGTGCAACCCTCTTGTTTTATCTTAGTTTCCATTGCCGATATATTCACAAACAAACATTTCGGTACTTATTCAAATTTTAACTAATAGAGACACCATGTATTGTTGGTCGTTTGCTTGTTTCTCCGATGACAAAAAGACACTAATTAGTGCCTTCAATTCTAAGGAATTTATTTATATCCAATAGTTATTTATCCCTTAATGTAGATTTCTCATACTACATACACTCAGCGCCCTTTGGTCATTTCACTCTAAATAGTTACAGGCATTAGTACTGACGGTATTAAAAAAGAAATCTCTCGCTTGTGCATAATTATTATAATAACTGAAGCGTATCAAAGTGTTTTCAAGTATCTGAGAACATCAACGTCCCTGCAATTCGACATAAGACCTAAGTGCTCCGCAGCTGGAACGTAATCGGAACGGATAGCTTAAAAGCTTCGCGGACTTTTAAATTGTGAAATAAGACTTAACAACTGTTACTTATGAGTTTATTCATGTTAAGTTCTATTTTACATTTCTTTCAAAACTTTTCTGGTAATGGAATACATAGGTAAGAGAAATATACTCTTTCTGTGCGTCCCTTCTTCTGGTGTTTGTTGGTAGGCGACATGTAAATACGAATGTCTATAGGTAGCGGTCGCTTCAGTATTTTGACGAATCCTCCGTTGCTCGTTTGTTTCCTTTTACTATATAAAAAACTATGTAAAGAGATTTTTAAAGTAATACATTTATTTTGGACCTACGTAAACGTGTTTTTTTAAACTGAAATCATTCTCGTGTAAAATATGTAACTGCCACATTATAAGCCCTTTAGTGGTTATCTAAGTTATCCCTGAGTATGGGTTTCTGTAACTAAATTCAATGTGAAAGTAAAAAAATTCGTCGCGCGATTTTGAGCTAAACTATTTAACTACGTCGTAGTCTTAGACTCCAAAAACCAAACAAAAAAAGTGGGACCCACCTGCAAGCATTACCTTTCGGATAAAAAAAGAATTACCAAAATCGGTCCACTAGCGGCGGAGTTTTGCCGTAACACACATAAAAAAAACGTACAGACGAATTGAGTACCTTCTTCTTTTGGGAAGTCGGTCAAAAAAATAAAACAAAAGCCAGCTTAGTATCTATACCAAATCCAAGGACTTGTATATAAGAAAAGATAAAGTTACAAAAACTCCTTCAGAAACGCGGACGTCGGTCTGTTTGTTTAGGCAGGTGTCTTCCACAGTTTGTAGTACTTTCCCCAACTCAAACAAACTTAAAGAAGTTTCTATATTTTTATCTACTTCGACTGCCTAAACAAACAGTAACCTTTGATTCATTAACAACAAATTACTACTTAAGAACTTTACGAATTATACTAACTAGCAGTAAGTCTCTTAAAGAAAATAAATAAATACGAAAAGTATATTACAAGTACTAATTTATAAAAAATAATTCCTGGCGGCGTTCAGTGGCGGCCAACTTGAAGGAAATCAAGCTGTCATGGTCCAAGACAGAACGCAGAGCCCAGGACAGAGTGAGCTGGCGGCGTTCGTGGACGCCCTCTGCCCCACTTTGGGGACATAGGAATAGAAGAGATAGAAGAGAATTTATGAAAAACAAAATAAAAAGTAGGAACATGTTATATTTGATTTTTCTTGTCTTCTTGTCTTGAAATAACTCAAAAACTATTGGGCTGATTTTAAAAATCATTTCAACGTTAGAAAGGTAATTTATCTGTGAGAAACATAGGTATTGTTTTTTATTATTTTTTTAATTTCCCGCGGGCGAAGTCGCGAGCAGTTATGAATAAAAATAGATACCTCCATCTACAAAGATATTAAAGCATAAAATAATTATTTTATCCAGTTATAAAAAAGCAGAAACCAGTTGTAACGTCGCGTAGCAAAGTTATGTGTTCGCAGACTGGCCGGCGAGAACGTTTGGACCACATCCAAGAGCTAAGTGAAATTAATTGCATCGAACAATCCAAAACTCAATGGAAAACTGTTAACGATTCCATTCCACAGATAACTACTAGACTGGAAGTGTATTTTGTTTTAAAATAATTAACATAAATATTTTAAATTACAAAACTTTTTTCTTAAAATTACTAACTAAACAATCAAGTTATAATGAAAACTCTACAGTAAAGGTTAACAAAATCCTAGAATTAGCTGCTTTTGTAACTAAGTTATAACCGTGAAGCTACAAAAATAACTAGTTTTTAGTAACACTACATTGATAGGCATAAAATGTTTCATCTTTTTCGATTTGTCATTTTAAGTTAAGAATAAGCAAAATATGTAAAATATTACATTATAATAGACAAGTTAAAATAGCCCTGAAGTAAGTATATTTTCGTATCGTATACAAACATAGAAGGAAGTGGAATCGCGAATAACTTTTCCAAAACTCTCAAGATTACTAAGTCGAAAGAGAACGTGACTTTTTATTTGTTTGTATGTTCAGATGTTTCCCGTGTTTGTATTCAAACTGTTGAAAAGTATTTATTTTCGTATTTAAACATTTCATAAAGCTGGGTTGTTTTTTTAATAAAATCAATCAATTAGACTGATGGACCTGTGTTGCTTTTGATAAAACTGGTAAATATCTATCTGCAATATGTTTTTTTTTTATAAAAACGATTGAAATAATTAAAAAAAATGTACTTCAGTGACAAATTACGTGCGATTTTATTGGATTAACAGTAATGTATAAGTTCAGAAAAATGTGTAGTAAATTAAATCGGGTTAGATTTTAGATTTTTCTTTTCATAAATTTGCACACTACATTAATACAATTTAACACATACTGTTATAAGTTCTGTTTCAAACGAATTGCCTTAAGACTTCCATTCCAATACTTTGTGTTAAAGTAAAATATGGCTGACATGTTGAAAATTTATTATCGATATATGAAATTGACTACACTTTGTAGAAAGGACTTTCTCAGTATTTCACATCTTTTGTTTTAAAAGGATTTTTATTAAATAAAGATTTAAGATGTGGCAATCATACAAAGTACAAATAAATGATGAATTTGACGACCCTTTAATCCTTATAAACTAAATTACAAATACATTTTTCAAAACATAAATATCACAATCTCTACCTAGTACTTATCTTTATCTGCTATCTTTTCGTAACTTTCCAGACTTGTTAATATCCGAACTGCAATATATTTCCTACGTTTAACCAATTTAAAAACTAAGAACTCTAACTAACTTAGCAGTAAAACTTCGCTAAAACGTTAAAGATAAGAAAGTAGTTTTAAAAGCGTCCGTTGAAAATTCCGTCAGACATACGAGAGCGTTTGGACTCGCACCAACTGCGAGGGAAATTAATTGATATTGCTTAGTGATATACATCTCCACTGGATTATTTATCGTACGATTTTTGGTTAAAACATACAGTTAAAAAATTGCGCTAGTGCTCTATTTAAAAATCTCTATGTTTTCTGAACGAAAGAGCAATTTAAAACCTTTCTGCATTACCACAAAAAAATATGGACACTCTTTAGTTAAACAAGAGGTGATGAATCTTGGTATTATTGACGTCATCGTGGATATTTGTATCACTATAGTTCTTTCCAAAGCCTACGCATATTATTGTATGCTTTCTTTTGTCAAAAAACCGCGACGGACGCTAAAGTCGCGAAATAAAAAGATTGACGTGTGACGTTGATATGTTGTGTACTTTCACGTTGCGGTCCAGGGACTAGGAGTTTATAAAAGTTCCAGATACAAAACCACCATACATATGAGCTAAAGAAATTACACTACAGATTTACAAATACAAAATCTTACATTACAATTCAAAAAAAATAAAAGTCACAACATCAATTCGTATACAAAACATTAGCTTATCCGTTACGAGTTTCAAAGAGGCGTTTTCTAACTCGCGAATAGCTTGCCAAATATATTCGTTCTCGTACTCACCTGACGTAACGTATCCTGAAGTTGCCAACAAGCCACGTAACTTTCCTCCCCTGTTTACATTGGTATAAACGACTGGGAAAACATGAATACATTTCTTAGAAGTTAATTTATCTACAACTTCAGCATAAGTTCTGATTTCGAGATATCTTTATATCGTGCTAGTGTCGAAAACCGACTGATAGTATTCTTATAAATATAAGATAAATAAATTGTAAAGAAACATTTTTTGTTATAACAGAAAAATTACAAAAATGAAATAAACGGATAAGCGTAAAAAAAATTGTCTATTGGCAAACGGGCAGAGTAACAATGTCTTTTAAAAATGTGGGAAAAACGGAGAAAAGACACATTGGCGTTCATAATATCAATTAGCGGGCGGACAGAATTAAAACACGTATTTAACTAAAAAATATTTAACTATATTGGAGTAACACAGTAATTTCTTAAATCATTCTTCAAATAGCGGTCGTTTTAAAGAGGTTTGTGACGTCAAAGGTCGCGTCTCCCAAACACCCTGTTTGCTGGCGCTAATTGAATTCATTGTAGCTGCTTAAACGATGTTTGCAGTGGACCGGCATACATACATTAGCGTCCCCATACAGACCTTTTTATTCTTTTAACAGCGCCCTTGGGTTTTAGATAATGGAACGCACTAATGAAATTGTAATCCATTCTAAATTAAATTTAATTTACATATCTTAATAGAGATGTTTAAACATTATCCCATATTTTAATTAAATTGGTGTACCCAGTATCAATAAAAGACGGTCTACACTTCAAGAGACCTAAAGTAAATTATCGCACAACTGTTTAGTCACGCTTTGATTCCTATGAACTTATATGGAGGTGCGCACACTACTCGATTTTTAGTTGTGCAACTAAATAGTTAAATTGGCTGCGTAACAATCGCACGACTGTTGTGTAACATGTATCCACCCTAAGTACTTATTTTCTAGCTTAAAATATAAGTAAAAAACATTGTATGTAACTTTTTTATTTTTCCTTTAAAGTTAATCTTAAGTCAGGAAATCAATTACTTCTTTTTTTTGTATTTATATGTTGGTATCATATTAATAAAAATAAATATACGATCCGACAATACAAATACACATCAAGCTATTGTACTGAACGCAATCAATTCGTCTCTCGACAAACATTAATGATGGAAATCGGACAGGATAAGAGAAAATAATCAGTTACGCTTACTGGACACCAGGAGTTACGACTTTTCGGGACAGTCCTAACAAAAATTTCATAAAATCTTTTTTAAAAGTTGGCTAACTTACTGAAACATCTAAAATGTAAATACAAAAATACTTTGTCGTAATCATGATCACATTTAATAGAAATAGCGATATTAATTTGTTCAAAACAAAATAACAAAAAGATAATATAACGAAGAGCATCATCATCTACTTAATACAAGCTGTACTAATATCTAAAATAACTTACTAAAGGATGCTTTCCGAGTTACACAAGCCCCGAATACTAATCTCATGTTTTTCGTAACGTAAAAAATAAATATAAAATTGTAATCACAAAAATGATGGGCACCCTATTTCCAAACCTCTGGAGAGATCACGAATTCATCAATACCGAGTCTCGAAAATAAAAGGTCTTTGCTAATAGCGAATATATATTGTTATTAGACTTTTTATAAATAATTCCCAAAACATAGAGATGTTATTCATATTTTTGCATCAATTTCAATTATAACTTTTTTTTGGTTAGTGTAGCATGGATATTTCACAGCTGTGGCTTTTTACTACTGGAATGTCTTCAAAATTGTAATTGTTGAATCTATCATATACTAAAAAAACAGTCGAATTGAGTACCTCCTTATTTTAGGAAGTCGGTTAATTATAAAGAGAAATAATTTGTATTTTTGGATTTCTGTACGTATTGAAATAACTCAAAAACTACTGAACCGATTTTAAAAATTCCTTCACCATTAAAAAGCTACGTTATCAGTGAGTAACAGGCTATATTATTATTAATTTCTTGCAGAGGAAGCCGCGAGCTGTTGCTCGCTGTTGCAAACATAAATATACAGTATTCACTGTCGTTTAGTGCTGTACACTGTTGCGTCTAACGAACCGCTTCACAATTATCCAGCATTGAAGCGAACACGGGGGACGGCAACAAAACTCATAATGCCTCCCACGACCAACTTCACTTTAAAATCACAAACAGTCGGGAAAGTTTTGGAAAACTCGACATCCGTAGCTAGAAGTTCCACGTGGGACCGGCACCACGCATATAAACAGAAAATTTAACTATACACGGTTAATAAAACGTACTTCTACTAAATATGATAGATAGCTAAGTATAATTATAATTTAACACTTAAAACCCTTACAGTATAAAGACATTTAATAGGCCCATGCTATTATCCTCTTGGTGTGTCAAGCCAAAATGATATAAAATCAAATCTGTGTAATGTATGCACATTCATACATATTCATACTGATTAAGCGCTCGACTAAACACTGAAAATGAAATAATCTAGAATACCACCGTTTAATATCAAAAATAACTCGTTGTCTAACGATTTTGCGTTATAAATAAATGCAGAGCACGTCTATAACTGTAAACTGAAAGAGAGCTCAAGAGCGTCGATATTAAAAATTATATAGACACTACTTATTGAAGAATTCCCCATTAATATCACCTATAAAGCACACTTAGTAGTCCCCTTTAGCTCACAACGCAAACACAAGAACATAAAACAGCCGTTAGCAGTCGTCTGCAGACGAATTTAATAAACCGTATGACAATAAAACAATAATATCGTCGTCAAATATCGTCTTTATATGACTTCTTGTAGTACCCGAGTTCACTTTATTTCATGCTCCTTCTGGTCTTACAAGACAAAGATGCACAAAGAAATGAAAAATAAAAATAGAGATGTAAAGCATAGAGAAAAAGTCTAAAAATAGAGCTGGCCATCAATAATAAAAACATAAAAGTTTAAAATGACGATATCTCCGGAAGTGTTAATTTTAAATATGGAATAGAATTGTTCTTTATTTAAAATTTAAAACAAATTAATGTTTTCCACTAATTATTTTATTTGTAACGTTATTATCACATTACCATTTCCAATAGATAAACAAAAACGTCTCATTATTATATAAATAAGGTAATAATTTCCGTAGGATGAGGCAAAATCATAACAATACATTTGCGACCCAATAAATGGCTGCCATTCAATCTGATTGAACATAATCAATTCAGGAAGGGAAACGTTAGCGAAAGCTCTGAGCTAAAACTAATGACGGGAACTGAGATACGGAGAGCAATCAGTGACGAACGGTGTTGCCATAATCAACAATTTGTTTTATATTATATTTATCTCACAAAAAATACTGGAAAACAACACTATTTGCTAATTAAAAATGCGACTGTCTGCGAAAAACAAAATAAAGCATTATAAAATGTTTCAAATAATTAACATTTATTGCACCACAATAGATGTGGCTTCGATTAGCGATATTCTGACGTAACTTGCCGAAACTTGTACGTCTGTTTGCAGTTTGGCAGATAGTCTGCAAACTTGCTGGCTTCATTGACTGCCTTCTGCAGTCTCTATTCACGATCATTATTATTTGCCGCACTCCCAAAACTTCCCGCCAAATGACTTACGACGGAATTAATAGCAAATGAACTTCGAAATTAAACAGACGTAGGATTCTATTAATCCGCAGTGTTAATCCACAATTAACTTAAGAACAATAAGTATAACCCAGGACAGGCATTACAGTATAGCGCGGTTGGGTGACAGTTCAGGGCGATGGACAGAAAAGGACGCCACAGTCCTGTGAATTACACAGTCTAACAGAACCCTAAAAAAGGGTGGCGTAAAAATCTTGACCAAGTTCCTATGTTCAAGGGAGGTTAATTTTAGTTTAATTTATCCACGAGCGTTTTTCCACTTTGTACTCTTTGATAGCAAAATATTCCGTTGCGACCAAGCTCTACCACGTAAATCGCAATAAAATCCCTATAAACCTCACCCCCTCCACTTTGTTCACCGTAAATACTTGGCATTTCAAACTTGCCTCGCATTCTGCACTCAAAGTAAAGGTGAATCCGTACGAATACTTCGAATTATTACTGCTTTCGGGTTGAGGGAAAATTTGGGGCAACCTGGCCTCAAGCACGGACAAACTTTACTTTTTGAGGCTTAAAACTGGCTACGACTTAATTTAATCGATAAATATAATGGAAAAAGTTCTAAAAGGCAAAAGAAAACTTGATGTACTTTTTTTAATCAACTAGTGGATATGGCATTTCCGAAATGCATAAACAAAGAAAAAATAACTAACTGATCTTGTTTGTGCCCGACTAAACATGAGAGAGCAAAACATCCTACTGATTTTTAATAAACTGCCATCTTACGGTTGAAAATTAAACTAATACTTTGTTTATTTAAGTTCTCTTGAACGATTGCTCTAGTTAAGGAAAGTGAGTATAGATGGCGCTAAACTACAAAATAAAGGAAATAATTTAAACACACCGTAACTAATTTCTTCAAATGATAAAACCCCACGAAAGATTATTATCATGTCCCGCATTAGGGTACAAATTGATAATTAATACTTAATTATCACATTGTCACTTATATTTAAACTGTAATGTAGAGCTTTTATAATAAAATGGAATTAATTAATATTTTGTTATGAACCAAAAACTTATAATTCAAAAAATGTTTTTAGGCTTTTGAATTTATGTATGCTTGAGTCAACCAGATTACACACATATGCATGTAATTTCATTTAATACGAAAATGTATCACATTGTATGAAGTTTTATTAAACCAACGACATATCAAAATGTTGAAACTACCAATTAATTCTCTATTAACCTTGAATAAATAAATCTGTTCTTGTCTGAACGGATAATGGCTTGGTGGCGGTTTTTTTATTAGATTTAAAGGTTAATTGAGAAGGACATTTTTGAATGATGTCAAATTTAAATAAAGAGGAATTGACTTCCATGCAAAAGTGGACTCGTTTCTTTGGTAACTTTTTTTCTTCAAGTGATACGTCAGGTCAATGCCTGACTTACTTTAGGCCAGTACAATTGGAAAATAGTGCAGACCCAGCATGGAATTTATGGACTCACTAGCGCCAGTTAGTGTTTACAATATGTCAGTTGTACGCCAGCGCTGAAATTGATCGCTACTGGGCTACTTTACTGGCAATTTGTTAACCAGTAATAAATTTTATATAGAGTAATAAAATGTTCAATTCAAACAGCCGATCTTTTACCAAAAAAATATGTATCTACATACTTAAAACAAACCATGTTTAATGAAATCTTTTTAAGCAATATAGCGGCCTCATTGCGTTCTAAATATACCACATATTGTCACAAGGAATTACACCCTGAATGTAAACATATTCAACAAAACATCTCAGATAAATCAATCTCAACGGATTAGGTCAAAGCGGCAAAGAGCATCTAGGTCCCCTAACTGATATGTTGGTCAAAATAATGTTTTAAAAATGTTCAATATTAAACATTAATTGGAGCGAATACACAATTTGTAAATGCCTCTTCATCTAGTCTTCACAAAACTATATATAACTGCAATATTTTTTTAAATCTTTTTGGTAAATACTTCTTGGTAATCCAAGATCAAGAAGGTGGCCAGTGACCAGCTATCTCTATTAGAGTGCGTCATTGGAATCAATTCAAGAATCACTCGTCCTTCCCCTCAACCCGCGCCACTCATATCCTGTTACAATGACCATATACTTTTCTATATACGAAGCGGTTTGTCAGTTTGTGTTCACCTTAGTGTTTTTATTTAGAAAGAGGAGGTTACATGATGTTAATGAAACAACTTTACTGCTACGTATGTAACAATGAAATTAGTTATAGGTAAACAATATAGAAAGGGAGGGAAAGACGGGATTGAAAGATTGGATGGATGCATATAATAACTTTAGATCCGTATAACCACAATTAATTACTCTCAATTTAACTTGTGGTCTTACTTATTAATTATAAATCGTATTAAGTAAGGATTATCGTCTGGAAAGTTCGACAGATTACCTTTATATCTGCTTAAATAACAAAGTTGTTTAAAATCCATAGACAACGCCGAGTGCGTAGCGTTGTAACAGATATAATAAAACAAAGCAGTCGCTCCTTACTATGCCGATGCATTATTCAATTAGGCTGATAACACTTAAGACGATTACCGCTAATAAAATTGTAATGTGTTGTTTCCGAGAGGAGGCGCGTGGGCTATTGCCGGTGACCCTGCACAGACCATGGTGACGCTGGCCCAAAATATTCTAGAGCGATCCAAATACCTGACCAATTGTTCTTATAAACTCAAGATAATAAGTATTTTTGATTAGGTATTTTATTAATCCGAAAAAACATCAAACATAATTTGAAGAATATAAATAATCTGTTGACAGAAAATTCGGTTATATGCAAATATCCCTGAGATAAATTTAGGCGGTGGAAGATAAGAATTGACCAGTCAAAGTTTGTCTGAAACCTTTTTTATACTTTTTTAATTATTATAATGTATAATATTAATAAAAGTAAGTAATGATTTGAGTTTCATTGTTGCTTCAATCTGTCCGGATTTTTAATATCAGAGCGGATATTAGTTACTCCGTACCGTTGAGCCGCGAAATGAGATGACACATATCATAATTCGTGCAATAACCGCTACAGCCGCCACCTTCAACCCTTTCAATGCTTGCGCGTCCCAAAATGACTTATATATTATCTTCTGTCCATTCTCATAAAATGTAATAGACAAAATTTGTAATTGTTTTAATTTTTTACAGTAATAGTTGAACTCCTTTTTTAAACAGTCGATGTATTTCATAATGTTTGTCAAGGATTTTTTTAGAAATGTTGCACCAACAATAACAACACGTGTTACTCACGGCACGTGAATAAGTATTTCACTTATACAGCGTAATCGTTGGCCAGGTATGAATGACCTAGTATCGCCCCGTGCCGTCTGTGATGACTCACATTGTGTATAAATTCATCTTTATTGGACGGGAACATATTTTTGCAAGTTAGACATGAAAATAACGTTTTATTCACAATTTTTACTTAATTTAATGATGTAGTAAAGAAATGTAAATTAATTTACGTTCCATAAATCTATTATACAACATTCTTATCTTTGTAATGGCACCCCGACTAATTTACCGACCACCCCTAGCCAATTAAAAGTTTGTCTAACAATTGGGATTGACAAAAAAAAATTAAATTCGGTATCGCACCCACGGGAGTAGGGAACGGTTAAGTGTCGGAGTTGTTGGACTTTAATAAAGCGATTAATTAAGTGCGGCGTCGGCGCGGGAGCGCGAGCCAGTGCTGCGAGCGCGCGCGCCCCGGCACCATGCTGCGCTATCCGTACCTCGTGTACGTGCTGCTCCTGCTGGCGAGAGTCTCGCGCGCGCGCACCTTTAACATCACGCACCTCATCGTGCCCGAGGTGGTCGCGCCCGGCGTCACCGACGTCGAGATAGAGTGCCGCTATGACGCCAACTTCACCCTCCTTAACTGGTTCAAAGGGCCCAACGAGTTCTTCCGCTACAAGCCGGGCGCCGCGCCCAGCACACGTTCCTTCCCTATACTCGGCGTGGGCAGGGTCGAGCTGATCGCCTGTGGACCCGCAACTTGCCGGCTGCGACTCGGCGCTCTAACAGAGGAGGCGACGGGCCTCTACAGATGTGACATAGAGAGGGACGTGCCTCCGTACAAATTCGAGACGCGAACCGCCTACATGGAGGTCCATGGCCATGAGCACAGAAGACCGCTGCTGGAGGGCCTTGCCGAGGAGTACGGCGACGAGGATGAAATCCATGCGTACTGCCGCGGCGCACCTGACGCCGAGATACGGTGGTACATAAACGGCCACGAAATTGAAGAAACGAGAGGGTCTTTGTCGTTGAAAAGACAAAGTTCGAGGTTGATCTTTCAAGGTATTCCGCCGATGGTGACAGTGCAGTGTGCAGAGTTCAGGTACGGCAAGTTATCGGGTTCCAAGGAAATGAAGGCACGATGGAGGGATCCAACCAACAGTCAGAAGGACGAGCGGGCGCAGGAGCAAAGGAATAGTTCACAAGTTCTCAGTATACATTTAGGAGTTATTTTACTTTTGTGTTTTATTTCACTTTAGAAATCTGTGCTGTTGTGTTCAACTTTTATATTTATAGGGATTAGTATGTATATTGTAGGAAGCCAAAGACATGTTCCTGTAAGAGAAATGTATTTATATATTTTTAATAAATGAATGAGATTTATTTATGTTGACTCAATATTGTACCGCTTTAAAATATAAAAAATTTAAATACGAATATGAGCCCAGTTATTGCCATAAACCTTGCCAGCCTTAATTCAATATAGTCTGACTCTTGAACTACAGAAATTAAATCGAAAGCGTGCAATGAGTTCGAAAACTATCCATTTTTTGTTGGGGTCTTTGTTATGAAACTCTAAAAAAATAACTTTAATTTACTTGACTAAAGTTATCGCAGTATAATCGTGCGTTTTTACTTCCAGTAAGAATTTTTATTGAAATGTTTAGATTAAATAATTTTAAAACATAAGTATTAAGTAGTGATTGCAACAAAACAGTACAAAATATATCTTCCAATTACATACTTATTTAGCGCCGATCATAGTTGCATAACGTAACCGCATTACGTTAAGTTGCGTCAAAGTGAAATAACGAAAAACCCATATGTAACTTTGCGCTGATACAACAATAGTAAACCTAGTGTTTGTTTGCTACTCATCTATAAAGAATATTCTATTTACACTGTTGTTTAATAAATACCAAGCTAAACTAGAATCTTTCTTTTTTGTTGTTTATAGCAGTTTATAGTAAAATTCATGGATAAGCCGAAGCACAAATTCCTAGCTGAAATTATTTGTCATCAAAACATAACATTTTATAATTTAATGCAATGGTTTGCAACATCTATACGACTCTTGGTTTTGAATAACATGGTGCAATGAAAAATTTAACAAATGTTTTTGCTTATGGCAACTTAAGGAATCGAAAACCGAAATCGATTTGTCAAACGAAAAACATTTCGTCGATAACAATCGACAACGTATTTGTACAATTTAATCTGCATTAAAAGCTTACTTTTGTGTATTACCGAGGTCTAGTCAGAAAATTACAATGTCAAAGGTCGTCTTCCTTAATTCCTTAAATCTAAAAACGCCTCGGATCGCTTTTAAAACTCCCAGGGTTTTTTTTCGTAATATGTACGTTATGTAATATGAAACACAGTAATACAGAGGTACATTGCTATAAAAAAGAAGGAGAATGGTGGTTGTGTGTGTCTAATAGACGCTCTTACATTTTTTATATGTCTTTGTTAAAAGAATTAATTTACGATCATATTGTTACGACTCTTTCTACGATTTAATTATCAAATCATTTATCTCTTATAGGGTATTATTTAGAGTGGAATCCATAATCTAGAGTTCGATTAAGGGAATCGATTATTCATCATAACTCGATGACACAAAATAAAAAGCTAGCAACACAAAATGAAAAATGGCGGTAACTTATATGACGCATGACGTGAAATCCTTACAAAAGTGACAGGCTGACAAAGCGCATTGCGCAAAGCAGCAGAGTCGTGTGTGCATGATACACGGTTAAACATGTTAAAAAGTTTTTCTGAAATTTTAGTTTTATGTTACATTCGGTGCCCAAATTGTTGTATAAGAACTGATATAATAAACTTTTCTCCTTCTTGATTAAGTGAGAAGTATAGGTAAATAATAAATAGTGAATATATTTTTTGTTTGTGTAAGTCAGCGACGTTCTAAAATCAAGATGCCAAAAGGAAAGAAAAAGGGTAAATACGGTAAGTTCATCATTTTTTCACAATATTCATAAAAGTAATTGTCGTTTATTTCTTTGTTTGTCAACTATCAAATTTGGAATTTGCCAGGAATGAGATCACGCGGCGACCTTGTGTTCGCAACTCAAGTCCGCACTAATGACAGTCCACGTACTTATTTCACATTCGATTATTAATTCAACGTCGGCCTAGCGTAGAAACCATATGGTCGTCGAGGTCTTGAAAGCTTTAAGTTCCGCGTTTTGCAATGCAACAACACAACTGTTACTTTCAACATTTCATAACAACGAATTGTCACACGTGTTTTCTAAGTACCAATGTCTATAAGCGATTTCTGGCATTGATATTATATTTTTATCTCTACTGTAAACAAATGACCTGACCTTGATTTATTTACCTTGTTCGTAAATTATGTAATTCATATCAGTAGAGATTCATCAGTCTTATGCAAACATTCTTTGAATTTTGGGTAATCAAATTTTACCAGAGACTTCCATATTTTTTAGTTAATTTTCAAGGTCGTAAGCTTCAACTGATAAAAAATATTTTTAATGTTGCATAAATATTGTGTAATATAATTGAAAGTAATAGATAAAGTTACATTGTAGGTCATGGTTCAACATATGAACATTACAGCATTCAAATTGTATAACATTTTGTATGATTTTTCAACAGTGAAAAAATCTCTTTGTATTTAAATAAATTTTAAAATAATTATAAATACTCACTTAAACTAAAAGATTCAAGTAAACTTTAAACTAAGTTCCATTATAAATAAAATAATTTTTTATGTGTAAATTATATGTATATTTAGACAACTATTATTTCCTTTTAATTATCACAAATATGAATTGGTTGACAAATAAGCCTTTTTTTGGCTGAATAGTCTTATTTCCTGTCACAAGTGCCAATTCATACCAATAGATATTGGCTACATACACTTCACAGTTCATGTTTGACATATAAGAGTGTTGCAACGGGATTCATTCTGTAAAACTGTAAAATATAATAATAATAATAAATCGAATAATAATAAATAAGAAAAATAGAAATTGTATAAATAATATAATATGGCAATACAGTTAAAGTATGAAAAAAAATCTTGTGACAAGGTGCTAGAGTAATGTCTTAATTTAGTTTCACTTAGGGCCACTAGATCACATAACTGTGTCAGTCTATAAGTTCAACTTTAAATAATGTCACTAAAATATTATTCATTCAATTTTAGCACATTTAATTTGGTGCATTGAATGTGATTTAAAATGATAGCCAAATACAAAAGCATATTAAGAATCAGACATAAATATGTGAAAGACATGTATAATGGTAATTATGGTGTGCTTAAAGATATAATTTGTTTATTTCACAGAGCATAAAAGAACGGAGCAAGCATACTCTTCAGATGAAGATGCTGGTATAGATATGACCATAGACAATTGCTCAGAGATATCAGGTCAATCCGACTTGAAGAGCAACCATGAAGATGCAGGTTTGTATTTTAAATTCTTTTTTTTAACTAAACTATACTAGCTGTTGCTCGCGACTTCGTCCGCGGAAAATTAAAAAAACATAGCCTATGTTACTTGCAGATAAATTACCTTTCTAACTGTGAAAGAATTTTAAAAATCAGCACAGTAGAGTTTTAATTTCAATACATATAAAAATACAAATCTTACCTTTTTATAATATTCATATAGACTAGAACTTTTAGAATAAAACTATGAAAATTGAGTAGACATGTTTGGTTATAAATCTATTCATGTATTTATTATTACAACATTAAAAGTTAAAATGTGTTTGCAGAAAACGATGTACAAGAGAAGTTAGAGGAGAAGGTGCTAGAGTTGATAGAGAGTCTCAACGCGCGGGCGAGCGCTGCGCGTGCGCAGGCGCTGTGCTCGCTGCAGGGCGCGCTGCAGCGGCGCTACCTGGCGGGGCTGCTGGCGGCGCACCGCGCCACGCTCGCCGACCACGTGGCGCGCACGCTGCGCCGCGGCCGCGACGCCGAGCGCAGGGCCGCCGCCAACCTCGCCCCGCTGCTCGCTCTGCAGGTATGCAGCCCTGGAGCCCTGCTAATGTCCCGTAGCTTTTATATTACTAGCTAGTGTACACACTAAAAAGTTAACCCTTAAATGCATGATTTTTTTCTTTTTAAACTAAATTAGCCGCTCAACAACTAAATTAGCAGCTACCCAACTCATAAGTACTCAATTTGTACCTGCGTAGATTACAAATTGGTTTGATCTATGAGCTAGTTTATTGATCTGCTTCATTCATGCAATCCATGAATATCAGAGCGCAGATTTAGCCGTATCAACTCCCGGCTATATCTGCGCTTTTATTGGGTAACTCATATGTAGTTACAAGCTACCATGTATGATCTCAACACCTTAGTATATCTACCCAACCTAACAAAAGTTTTCTAGCATAAACATTTGTATTGACTTTCAGTCCATGCTTTGTAGTAAACTTTGTGGATAATGTTGAACATGATTTTTCCTGTCTTTGATTACATGTGCTTTGAGGATGAAGGTTTAAACACACAAACACTTGCAGATAGGTGAGGAGGGCACGGAGGAGTTCATGAAGGAGGTGCGACCCGCGTTATTCGCCGCCTGCACAGACAAGTCCGCTTCGATTGAAACTAGAACTGATGTATGTATGCCATTTTTACCTCATATCAACGTCATAGAATTGTAGTCCATCATCACCATCACCAGCTCAGTATATTGCCCCACCGAGGGGCTCTTAGCCTTCCTTAAGTTAGACAGACTAGGCCTACGACCTTAGTCAACCATGCTGGCATACTGCGGGTTGGTTGATTTTACACATATCTTCACTGATATGTGCAGGCATCACGATGTTTTCCTTTGCCATAAAAACGTCTGGTACAATTTAAAAAATAATTAAATTCAAGATTTTTCGTCTGGTAAATTTTCTGATATTCATGTAACGTAAAATAAAAAAATCGATAATGACATTGGTATGTCGTGGGATTTGAATTCAGGATCTGTAGATTACAAATGTAATGCTTCAAACCCTGAGCCACCGACTCTTGTAGTCAATAAGATGATATTTTTAATGTTGACTGGCTATCTTTTTCTTACTTATTATACATTTGTCAATATTTACGTATGTATGCAGTGCTGCTCGTCGCTGGCGGTGCTGTGCTACCTGCTGGAGGAAGACTTCACAGAGATCATTGAGGTGCTGCGAATGTACGAGACCATATTCAGCGGCAGCTATCTTAAGGTAAAAAATTATACTTCATACTAATGTTACAAATGCCAAAATTTGGATGGATGGATGTAAATGTAGAACATAGAAGACTATTAAGTTTTTTTTTATATCTTTGTGAGCAACTAGCTTTTGTATTTAATAAAAAACCTATGTACATGGAATTCAATATGTCTAATATTTAACACATAAAATGTAACAACGCTTATCTATACTAGTGTTATGCTACTAGGGCCCCCTCGGGGGTATTAAAAAATAAAAAAAACTACTAAAAAGCTACGTTATCACTGAGTAACCTAGACCGTATTTTTACAATTTTTTTATTCTACGCGGACGAAGTCGTGTGCAATAGCTAGTCAATTATAAAAATGAACAGGCTAAATAATTTTAATACCTTATCAAAGATATGACATTATTAAATATCGAAAAACCTCCATAATAATTGCTTTGTACATTGTTTTCTGAGTTTCATGAGAAATATTTAAAATATATTATTTAACATACCTGTTAGGGATATGCTAAATGGATAGCAATTAACACATACTTTGTGGTCAAAAGAATAGGAAACTTTATAATAATAATATCGTGAATTTACCAAAGACCCAATAAACAAGATATAAAAATTCCATGTCTTGTATTACGTCATTTCCGAAGTTTTCCATACCGTGCATTTCCGAATATGTTCGGTGTGACGTCACAACGTGAAATGAGTCATCACAAGTGTTCAAGGTATGTCAAGTTCATTACTCTTAGACAATTGTTATAGCGTCTCACTTGGAAATATTCTATTGTACACTTTTATGACTTACTGTTTACTATCGACCGCGACACCTACAGGAATATAAACATAATTTCATTAGTAGTCTATGTTTTAAATCTATGCCAAATTTCAGCAAGATTTGTTAAGTTGTTTTGTAGATTAGTAATTAAAATTTATTTAAATTTTTTCATGAGATTTTGAAGAAAGTATGAAAATTAAAATCATATACAAAACATTTAATATTCATTAAAGTAATTCATCAAATCAGTTTTTTTAATTCATACACATTTTGGTAGACAATAATTGAAGAAATATTTTTAGATAAATGCATTTACAATTTATATCAATATATTTGATACAGTTTAAGTTATACTGATACAAGTGAAATAGATGGAAGTACTGTTGGCTAACAAATTGCTCTCTCTTTCTGTCTTTCTGTATGCCTCTCTTACTCTATTTTTATAAAGGGAAAATGTACCATCAGATATGGGAGCTACAGGCCAGGTGTGTCGAGCTCAGAATCAAAACAACTCTCTCTCTCTCCCCCTCTAACGGTAGTGTGTTGTGCGCAGGGCGACAGCAGCGTGAAGGTGTGCGGCGCGGCGGTGGCGGAGGGCCCGCTGCACGCGGCGGCGCTGGACGGCTGGGCGCTGGTGCTGGCGCTGGCGGAGCCCGCGCACGCCGCGGCGCTGCTGCGCGCCGGCCCGCCCGCGCCGCACCGCCTGCTGCAGCTGCTCGAGGCTTGCAGTCTTGAGGTACCTCACTTTCTTCTATGGCCCATACTAGATTCAAATACAAAAATCACAACGAAGGCGTTTGCTATTGGCTAATTTCTGATACCATGACAATCTTGCTTGTTTGATGCTTTTACGTGGTTTTGTCCTTTGCACGACGATTTTTTCAATTTATTTACCCATTAATTTCAATAGCATGAGAATAGCCTATAACGTGTCGCAAGTGAAGACCTTTGCAATGTGAAATTTTTTACATATGGTAAAAATTGAAAAATGAGCTAGCATCAATCTGAATTTTAGTAGTAATAAATGTTATAGAGTATATATGAATGTCCGTACAACAGGTGCGCATGGCGGCGGGCGGCGCGCTGGCCGTGGCGCACGAGCGCTGTGTGGAGGGCGGCGCGGGGGGCGCGGGGGGCGCGGCGCCGTGGGCCGGCAGCGAGGCGGCGCTGCAGGCGCGCCTGGAGCAGCTGGCGCGCGACCCGCACAAGTACCGCGCCAAGCGCGACCGCAAGCTGCAGCGCGCCACCTTCAGAGATATACTCAAATACTTCGAGGTATGTACATGCAACGGCACACATCGAAACACCAAAACTTACCCGTCTAGTGCGAATAAATGTTAATTATAGTTATTCTCGTTAATCAAAAGTATTAAAGTTATAAAAAATAGTAAAACATGATGTGCGGTTGCAAAGTGTAAGGGTGTCTAATTTGGAAGATATGCCTAGTTCACACGTAGCTTGGGTTACAATAGCGCTCAATTACTAGATTGACATATGTATATGTGTATAGTAAGGGTGTGTGTGTGTGTGCAGGAGGGCGCGGTGCCGGCGCTGCGCGTGGCGGTGGGCGGCGAGGCGGTGGAGATGCGGTCGTGGGCGGGGCGCGGCGCGTACGCGGCGCTGGCGGGCGCGCTGGGCGGCGGGCTGGCCGCGCTGGCGCCGCACTGCGCGCCGCTGCGCCACGCGCTGGAGCTGCCCGCCGCGCCGCCGCCGCGCGCGCCGCCCTCGCGCCTCGACAAGCTGCAGCGGGTCATCTACCTTACTATTATCTATACTAATATAGTAAAGCATAAAAACTACTTCGTGCCGACAACCAGTCACACTATATTTTTAGAATGTATATAACTAAAAGCTGACCTCTAGGTTGCCATGGTAACGGTTATTATTATCCAATATCAAAGGCTTTTGTTCTCATTTGAGCATTTAAATTTCGACATTTTCAATTGAGAATTTATAAATGTAAACAATGAAGTAAAGATTTTATAGTTCCAATCGAATGAAACCGCACGGGAACAGCAACATAGTCACATTTAAATACTAAATGACATTAAAACAGATACTAAATAGAAGTATATTGTATTAATATGTGTATATTATTGCAGCATTTGCAGAACAACGCAGCGTGCAAGGCGCGCACGCTCGCGCGCAACAAGAGCCGCGACAAGCGCTCCGCCGCACTCGCGCTCTAGGCGCCTCACTTTTTTATCCATACACGTATTAAAACAAACGTTTCAAGAAAAAAAATACGCGAATATTCCAAAAAAATGAAAACTAGATAAAAAGGAACTTAAGGGTTTTTAATTTAGAATTGATTACAATTGGTACGTGGTATCACTGGAACCAAAGATGACTTGTTTTTTAAAGCGTTTATGCATCATTGCAGTATCTCTTGAGTTTTTTGGACATAAAAAACATATAAAGGCAAAGAATTTGCCTCTCTTGTACTTCGACACAAAACATATCTCATTTATTTAGATTTGTGAATATATCAGGCTATGGAATATTGTCATTTTAAATCAAATGTACACAATCTCGTTAACAAATTGTTAACATTTTTAGTTAAAATGCGCGTATTTTGTATAATTGTATATACAAAGATTTTTGTTTATCTTTACTGTTTAGCTTCAACTTGCTCCAGGTTTGTGATTTTTGGACGTCGACCTGAAAAGAATGTTTAAAATGCGTTGCTTAACGAATTGTTTTTGCTTGTTACGCTTAAAATTATAAAGTGTATTAATTGTCTATGGTATAGATAATCGCTGTCATGTCAAATTTTGACAGCTGTCAATGTCAATCGACGTGGTGTTATTTGCCGCTTTTTGAGACCTTGTGCTTTTAGTGTTAATTTTCTTTTATTTTTAGATTTAGTATGTTGGACCGTTGTAACATAAAACACTTCATTTTATGTTAATTAGAAATTGAAAAATGTTGCTGTATAATTTAATAGCCCAATTATACAAATAAATAGAATAATTATAGTTTTTATTTTATGTTTATACGAACGGACTAAAATGTTTTATATATTCCAAATGTCAAAATTTGAAAATGATGCCCGATTTAATGGTTGAACCATTGTAATTAAAAGATCTTTCTTATCCAAAATGTTTTTAATCATTGAAGATCACTTTATTTTCATATGTAAAATAAAAAAGTCAAATATCAAAAAAATGTTTCAGGTATCATTTTTTCTTAAATATTTTTATTAAATCAAGTTCGGAGTAAGGAGTGTTTTAGTTTGTTTTATAGATATTGGATGTTTTACCATAGTTTTTCCTGCTACGCCATACAAAACCGTCGTGTCCATCTCATGGTCTAATGGTATGATTAAATTTAGTATGGTAAACCCGTCATTTGTAACTGACTGAAATCTGTCGCCGTTTTGAATCTGACCGAAGTCAGTCGCCATTTTGTATTTGAAGTCAGTCAAAATGGCGGGCGTACGACACGCATGTTCTTTATGCAGGTGCTAGTTGATGAAAACCTATGGTTAACTAATTCTCGCAATCTTCGTTCTTCGGACGGTGCAAAATTTCCACGGATTCATTTTATAATTTGTTTCTCATGAATATTATTTTGATTTGTATTCGTCATCGAGGCCGCCTCTATTGTACATTGACTAGACTTTATGTGGGATGTTGAAATAATATTTATTATGAGAAATAACATTGCTTTTATTTACTTTTTATCACTCCCAACTGAAATCATTTCACTGACATTAGAAAAAGGTATAAAGCAATAAATAAAACAACAATATAAACACATGACTAGCTTTATCTTCAGACATATACATTCGATTTCTAAACCAGAAGTTCTCTTGCCGCAAACCTTTCTGAGCATGACAAGCAAATACTCAAAAAACATAAATTTTACTTAAACTCATTAACTAATATAAAAAGTGCAGTACGAATTTGTTATCAAACCGATCCCTGTCACTTCGCTCACCATAAGCTCGTTCTCCTGACTGTAGCTAATTTAACTATAGTTTACAAAAACTTTCTTAATTCTTTGGTTGCAATGAAAACGTAACCAATGCCACTACTAATCTAACACGAATTGTAAAAACAATGATACATGATAGATAAATTATTATAAAGAAAATCAAAGTATGATAAAATAATTTGACAAATATTACAATTTTTAGCTACAGTCCACCAGCACACATATACGTCTTTTTACATATAAATAGATAGATATAGTTTAAAGACATTTATCGTGTGAACGTCACTAGAGCTACAGATACGAAGATACGTCCTAAATACGACATGGGGGCTCACTTGATGGAGATAAAGAGATCGTACCAGATTTTGTTGTAAATGCATTAGTAACACAATCGTCACTTTCAAGTTCAGTTTAGTAGCTAAGTAACGTTCACAACTCAACACCAACTTAAACCTAGTAGATTATAATAGATAACGCAAAAATATGAACTGTTATAAACATCTTTTAGCGAATGACAAATTGTAATGGCAGCGCCGATACATGTGATAAATGTACACTAGTTGCCGTCTGCTACTTCATCTGTGCGGAATCAATGTAACAGTATCATAAATAGCCAATTGCTGCAAATTACGTCCAGGTCCATTCAGCAGCAACTAATATAAACTTTCGCATATAATATTAGTAAGATATACTTTAATTGTTACTCTAAAACGGGCTTCATTAAAAGCTTAAAAAAACGATATATCGAAAATTCTTTGAATTTCAACGAAAATTGTTATATGAATTTATGATAACTGAAATCTACACGTTTCCAACTCTGTGGTAGGCACTATTGACAGTTTTGTTCTATATTATATAGTTTTATTTATATATACAGTCGTACGTGTAAAAGCGCGATATTTTCTCGCTTGTCCAGGTTCGAATGTATTTGAGTAGTTATATACCTTTATAATTTCCAATAACAGAGAGCCGAGGGCCGGACGCGAACACGCCCGGAGCGTAACAGTAAGGCAACCAACGAAGGCGGAGCAAGTACACTGCGTTTGTTACTCGATACAAAAATATACACTTTTTCATCAATGTCAATAAATGGATAATCCTGTAGCATCTATATATTTACAATGATTTTACACATAAAAAAGTAATAAAATCTGATTTTAGGAATACGTGAAAAAGACTGTGTTTTTTTAACACAATCATTCGTAAAATTCAAAGCATATTTTGTGGAAAGCGCATTGTATTTTTTTGGAATCTAGCAAACACAAAACATCGCAATGCCATCAACATCGAATGCCACGAAACGAACATTTCCTACAACATTTAGCTAGACTTAGGCCTTTTACATGGCAACACCAACCAATGATTAATAAAGAAATACCAAACAGATTTAATAACTCGATGTAATGAAAAAGCAACGTTGTAACGACAGCAAAAAAGATTACAAGATCTAAAACAGTGGAATGTTTACATTAATAAGAAAATATTTCCATCTTTAATTATCAAGATAATAATATATTATTTTAAAAATATATAGTTAATATGCACATCTTATATACCAAACATTTTGTCCTTGCCGATATTTACAAGCACGTTAATATTAATACAAATAAATGTTACAATTGTAGGGAAAATGACTTCACTACGGTAACATACATTTGGTAAGAAAATGAATAAAATCATGGCAACTTTGACAGAGGTTACCATAGACAAATTTGTAAAAAGAAAGCTTACATAGGACGAACTAATATTACGTTTGTGCTTCTGAATATAAAATACTTAGAATAGGGTAAAATGAATCAAAACCGTTCGAGATGCAATTAACTTCAATCATATAAGGACATTAATATGAAGTTAACATCATCCAGTGACTACATCTAAGAATCTTAATTGTAATTACAATCTAATTTTAATTTAAATTAATCTCTAACTTTCGGCCTAAAATAACAAACGTAGCGACAACTTCGTATACATAAAGTGAGCAACCAAACTTAATACGTGCAAACTCAAATATTGTGTTTTAAACAATTTAATACTTATTCTAAAAAATGTGTATTTTTAATTCTGTGTATAAAGTGCCCTGTTTCCTCTATATTACCACAATTCAAATCGATGCTAAAATGGCAACACTGCAACGTTATAAATTGTCTTATAAATATTCATAGACAAATCTTGAGTTAATATTTTACCAAATTTCGTAATATCGGAATTGTCTCATTTTATTTAATAAAATACATTTGTCTTTATTTTAACTGTTACTACATTAAAAGATAAAGTTTACACAAATAATAGAATTAATATTAAATAGTCTTATTATTAAACATACCATAGTTCAATAATATTTTTACTCTACAATTTGTAGTTAATTTGTCAATGATTTTAAACTAAAAATTCCTTACGCTCTACATGGCAACATTCATAGAACATTATTATATAATAAATACCCTTTATGTGAACATATATTTGGCCAGACTCATATTAAAAGTCGCTGTGACTAGACAAATGTTTTGGAGGATATCAAATCAAATGTTTTCAAAAAAAAAACCATGACTTCGAGTATTTCAACCAAAAATGTTTATGACAAGCATACACTTCACATCTTTTAATCATAGACAAATGTGTTATGTCCACAGACAAATATCTTATAATTGTAAACATTTAACACACATCGATATTTAATCACAACACGCAGCAATACTATTCTATGTTATAACTTCTTTGTCAGAATCCAGTATTTTAGATTTATTTTACAAGACCTAAAACAAGAAAAGATTAATTTCAAGTATCAACTCCGTTATGTTCTCATATAAAGACGATATATTAAAACGTCAAAATATAGTAACATTTAGAACGCGCGCACATCTTTGAATAAACTATCGCATAACTGTTTAATCGCGCTGTGATTGCTATGAGCTTATATGGAGGTGCGCACACTACTCGATTTTTATCTGTGTAACTAAACAGTTGAATTGACTGAAAAAAAAAATAGACAGTCACACAACAGTCGTGCGATAGTTTAGTTAAATGTGCGCCCGCTCTTACAACTTACCGCATCGTTTACCGCCTAGTTGACCTTGGCTTTTTTAATCTCGGGGCCGGCGTCATCCTCATCATCATCATCATCCGCCCACTCCCACTCCTGATCCTGCTCCAGCTCCAACTCCGGCTCCAGCTCCGGCTCCGGTTCCGGTTCCGGCTCCTCCTCGTCGATGTCGCCTTCATCGTCGCCTTCGCGCGCCTCCATCAATAGATCATCTTCCTCATCCTGGATACGATATAGTCGTTCAGCACAGGAAAGAAACAGAGAAAGAAAATGAATTAGAGGGAGAGAGATAAAAGAAACAGACAGGAAGATAAAGAGGGGGAGAGAAAAAGGGATGGCAGAGAGAGAGAGACATAAGAGACGCAGAGAGATCAAGAAAGGGGAGACGGAGAGAGGGGGAGGGGGGGAGAAGAGAGAGAGAGGGTGCAGTGAGGTACCAGGGCGCGCTGCATGACGGCGATCTGCGGCTGGCGCGTGTGCAGCGCCACGCGGCGCTCGATGAGGTAGGACACGTACTCGTCGT
>NW_013524901.1:872526-945584 GCF_000836215.1 Papilio polytes
GCCCACGCCCACGCCGCCCACGTCCAGGCCCACGGTCTGCCCGTTGCCCACGCTCGTCACGTCGTACACGGGATACGTGCGCAGCTGCTCCCTACCGCACAACGCAACCGCTGTTTAGTCCACACCGATTTCTGCTTTGATTGTATAATACGACTTCAAAATAATGAAAATGTTACAAATTATATGAATCTTACATATGAGGCTGGTGACCCTGGGCGTACAGCTCCTGCGGCTCCATGTACTGCACGTGGTAGTTGACGCCATTGCCGCCCTCGCCTGCGCAGCCAGCACACACCAGTTACAATCAACACTCAACAACTACATCATCACGTGCCAGCCCGCGGACAGACTAACCCCAGGATCATTAGAGATACAGCTTTTAATATCTACAGTACTAAGTAGAAACATTTTAACGGTAATGTATAAAATATAGAACTTTAAAAAAAGCCTACATATGTTATTCATGTTCAATTAGTACAAATAGGTTAGTAGATAAATTTTTCTTCGAACCCTTTAAAACAAAATGCTTTCCTATTTATTTTTAATCGAATAAAATGAAATTCTTTATACAACAAATAGAATTAGATTAATTAAGATTAGTAACAGTGAAATTTAAAGTTTAAAATGAGAACAATTTTAGGTTAACGGTTAATAAGTCGAGCAACATAGCGATAGAGGTTTCACGTGTCCTTCAGGCGGCTGTCGGGGCTGGATGTAGACCTCCTCAGACCAGAGGCAGGGTGGGGGCGCGACACTCACAGGGGAACTCACAAAAACGGTAGCGAGGCACCTCCATACTGACGGACATCTCCCGGGCAACTCGCCTCGCGCCGGCCGTCCTCCCGCCAGGCCCCCGCCCCCGCCCCGACACCTCCCCGCCCCCATTGTCACCACTCCACGACATAACAACCACCCCACCTTTGATGTTTATATACTTACCTGAGATTAGTAATACATATATTTTCTGATGAAGCTACAAGGAGGGCTTAAATGTTCGATAGTAGTGTCGGAGGAAGTTCAAGTCAGTACAACTAAAAAAACTCAAGTAGAGAAGGAAAACATCCTTTTTCATATCGAGAAAAGCATAATTCGGCCGTGCTTGCCTCAAAAATGTAAAACGCTTTAGATATGTATAGTATAACGTGCCACTGATTTGTTAAAAATAAATTCGTATTTTAGTAACAATCAGTACAGCTATAAAAATTGTTCATTATGGTGATACTAAGAAAAGCAAGACGATGGTTGGGATATACATATAGTATTTTGATTAAGACATAATAAGCAATATGAACAGTGGTCGAGTGGGCAATAACATGTTTTACACGATTGTGCTGGCTCGCTCGATGCTATACCACGAAGACAAGAGTCAAGTAGAAACAATTCCGGGTTTGTCTCTTTTTTCAAACCTTATACTACAAGAAAAGGAAGAGAAAGTGGTTTCGTGCTGAAGACGACGCGTAGTTAGGAGAAATATCCTATTTCAGCGCAGATCTTCCTCTTTTCGAAAAATACGCAATGCATCTGCAAACGGATGTCTATAGGCAGCGGTCACATCGCAATTTTGGCGGATTCTGGTGACCACTTGCTTGTTTAACATCTTATGCTAAGACTAAACTAAGTGAAAAAACTCATAATTCATTACAAAGGCCAAAATAAAACTATGGGGAAATGTTAAAAATAAAAAAAATCGTTATTAAAAATCTTAATCAAATATTAAAATTTTACATCAACCATGACAACTAGTTCGCTTCGCATATCTATTTGATGTTACGAGAGTCGAGACATAATCGATGTTGCGGTGCACACAGACGTACAAGAATCGTATATACTTTCGCTGACAGACGCAGCAGTAAAAGCGGTCCAATAAGCCAGCCGGCACGCGTCATATCAAAGGTAAGCAGCGCAGGTGGACTATCGCATATCACAATACACAATATCTTACGCACCCTTCACTACAACATTTGAACGCATCCACCTGAATAATCCGATGGGGCATCACCAATTATTTGCTATTATTAAGTTTTTTTTCATCACTACAACGTTATTAATTTTGAACCTTATTTCGGTAGCTAAAGTTTTAATTTATAGTTGAGTGTTGCATTATAACAGGTGGGATATAATCAGTGATATGAGACGTCAAGGGGTGAGATTTTGCGATGTATTTTTGTAATTGAAACATCAGTGAGGGGCTTCCCCGGGAGCTGCTGCTGGGCCACCGTTCGTAACGTTATCCGACATTATAATGAGCGATTATACTCTCCCTCGGCACGTGTAGTGTAGGTGTAGTCTAACAAGTGAAAGCTTTTAACAAAAAGAATCACGTACAATTGATAAATACCAAACTAAGAAAGACCCTTAAAAATCTCTATAACTACAGAAATGGGCACTGAAACCTTTATCATTGAAGCCTTTTAGATGAGTAAATATGCATTCATCTTACACTTATTGTTAGAAACTGGTTAATATTCGATGCCGCAACCACCCAGCTGTTAAAAGTTAATGTTTCAAATTAGCATACTTACCAGAAATTGTTAATCATTTAATTATTGTGGACAATTAATAAAAAATATGTAACAAACATGCAAAGCCCCAAAAAGTAAATGAAATAAAAAATAAAATAAAAACAAAACTTGCTTTCTTCGTCGCTGGGTGCCTCCACCTTGAGTTGGCGAGTGTCATCTCTCTTCCATGCCCCGTCGACTGTGCCACAACATACAATATAAAACTTGTGCAAAAAACTTGTGCACTGTGCGTACACACTGAGGGCAGCTAAAGCCTTCGAGACAGATAACTTTTTTTACATCATAAGGTGGCAAACGATCGAACGGCCATCTGGATTCGCCGAGAAAGCGACGCGATCGCTGCCCATATACATCCGCAATTGCAGATGCGTTGCCTACACTTAATCAACGAAGAAGGAGACGCACATAGAGAGGATATTTCCCCTTCCTATGCATCTCCTCCACCGTCAAATCCAGTTTTCCTTCCCATCCTCCACAGCTACAGAACTGCTATCTCGAAAACTTTATCTGCCCTTCTCTAACTATTTCTAACAGAACTAAGATCCATTGATTTTTTTTTGCGTCTCCACTAGTGCGTAACACCAAAAATGGTACATCGTCTTAGATCTGTTAATGTTGTTATAGACTACTAAATTTATTTAATACATGCACACATAAGCAACAATTTGTTTTTTTGGCTAATAAAGTTTTTAAAATCGTTAAATATTGAGATAAAATCAAAAAGATACTGGCCAAAATGAAAAATAGAAAAAAGACAGTATTGTTGGTAATTGACATCCTAGACCTGAAAGTAAAACCAATCTTAAAGTTTTGCATGGAGACACTTTACAGGGCAGCAAAATGGGATACATGAGAAGAATGTAGGGGATATGTTGTTAAAAAAAGACTGACAAGAAATTTGGATTGCGATAGATGGACATTTGCAAAATAGTACTACTGATGTTTCTAGAATCGATTGATGTCCAATAAGTCAAGCGTTCTTAGAGGTTGGATCAAATAAGCTAACAAATATGACATAATTTGCAAAATGAAAACATTGCACTATGAACAAGTATCCGTAGAGGTATCATGCAGTACATTGTGGCGAGTACTCACTGGCTACAGTGATGTAGGTGTGCTGCGGCTCTGCGGCGGGGCTGGAGTGGCCCGAGCTGTCGCCGTTTATCTCCACCACAGTACTCGACACCTGCCGACATTACGTCGTATACTAAACCTGGGTTGGTAGTCATTTAGATCCACTCGGCAACTTTTTACGAAGCTTAGGACCCGTAGAATTTAAGATTCGTTTGACTGGTTAGGTTATTTATTAATGTCTCATTAGTTCGTGAAATTAGTCAAATGGTAAGTCTAACTCCATCTCTTGCTATAAAGTCGCAGAACACAATTTTCGTTGTAGTGTACAGACACGCAAGGAGAGTGAATTGCGCAGTGCGCCGTTGACCTTGAACCGCCAAGATATTTCAAAAGACTTATACCTGCTGCATTGCGTGCTGCAAGTGCATGGAGTTGGGCATCTCCGGTATGACGATGAGGTCGCGGACCGCCGTCGGCGAGCCCTCCCCGGTCCCTGGGCCGCCGCCCTACAACGTTGATACTTGCTTTAAAATATTTCAAGCACTGTTACAAAAATAGGAGACAAAATAACATCACCAATATCAGATTTTACTTGTACATTGATACATTGACAGTAATAAGAGGTACTGTAAAGCTTGTGCACGTATATCAGACTTGCGGAGTACTTCTTCTATATCTGTCCAGCTCACCTAAGGATATGTGTGCATATGTGCGTATATGTATGAACAGACCTGCGCCGGTGCCGCTAGACGCGCCGCCATGATTGGCGAGGCGGGCGGCGACGACTCCACCAGCACCTCGTCGCCCGCGCACTCGAAGTCTGAAAATAACAAATACACACATTCAAACTCATATTAAGTTAATATTTAAGTTAAAATCTTAACTTCATCGTACTACGACGTAACTCTATCGGAATTAAGTGCTTCTTTGATTTTACGTAACCACATTTTTATATTAAAAAAACCACTTCCATAAATCAAATTTCTGATCCGCGCCTAAATACGTTCTCACTTCTATTACAACTCTTGCACAAATGGTCTGGCGTTAAGATAACAATTTATAATGATGTTAAAAGTCTTTAAATATAAGTAAAAAAACGATATTTTTGTTTGAAATAAAGAATAAAAATAAAAACATATGGTTGATAGATTACATATTACATTAAATATACATATTACATTAAATAAAATATACATTAAATTAAGTTATCACTTATCTGCACCAAAAGCTAAGTTAAAATTTAGCACAAGTTTAAGATAAGGCATCATGTTAATTGAAGTTATATTTTAAAAAAGGTAGCTATAAATTAACAAATTGATTTAAATACCTAAATTTAGTTATTGTTAATTACTTTGCTTCATAAAGTTGAGTTGTACTTTATTCCACTTAAAATGTAATTTTCAAAGAACAGAATCAAGTAAAACATTAAATTACATTAAAATCAAGTAAGCCACAAAAAATTATAACAGATGAAGAATAGATATCATATTTGAAACTAACATTTTCCTGGTTACATATTTTGTATGTATTTTAATGTTATGATTTTGAACAATTGAAATAACAAAATTTAGAACATTAATAACTAAATTAAAACAAAAAGAGATGTAATATTTAAATATTAATTAAAATAATATAAACTGAATGTTATAATTGCATAACACTATCCCAGATTGTAGAGATGTTATTGATCTGTGCTGAGGTCGGGCCGTGGAGAGTATCTAGGGAGGGTATCCCGGCAACACCTCATCCCTCCGAATCCCTGCTCCGCTCCCAACACAGTTTATATACAGGCACTCACTTTCTAAATAAAACACATTTTCAAACGCCATCTCGGTCATTGCCAATAATTTAAGCTTTAACAAGATAAACTGATTCACTATGGGAGCTCATTATACTTCCACGGCTAAATACTGACTGATATATTGATCAAACGGTTACTATGATACAGGTTGTTGTGTATCTCTGTCTGTAGTTTCGCCTTTTAATTTTGCTGTGGACTGAGGTGAGTGGTGCCGTGATGTGGGAGCGTGGAGGAGGGGAGGGCAGGTGGTGTCTCGCTCCACCGAGCGCACCTGCTCTTAGTGTGCAATATGCTTTGTTGAACATTACCCTAGTGTTACTGATAACTGTTTTGCTCATTTGCTATTACTTCACATTTGGTGTTTGTTATTGTGCCTTCTTTTTCATAATACTAACTTAGAACTAACTTTGAGTTATTTTACATTGTCATTTACAACTGTGTTAATGTTAAGTGGCAATTTGTCAGTTAATACGTAACAGATTAATATAAATTGTATAAACATTAACATGGGATTTCTTCAAATGCTGATTTATTTAGAGAAACAAAAAAATGTATTACATACAATATTTTGTTCACATTATACCATTTTTAGAGACCTTACTTGATTCAATATGAAACATGGCAAGGTAAATGCCCGGGCGTGAGAGACGACGGTGTCAGGCACCGTTGTCCCGGTCGACCCTCCCGCTCACGGCTGATAAAGGTGATATACAATTTGGGACACAATTGAAGGGCGCAGGGGGAACAAGTAGGACGTGTCCCGCCTGTCTAGCTAAATACTCCTCTGTTCTACCATTATCTACGTTCTATTTCATATCTCACAAGTACTTTACCTTATTTTCTCTCAGGATTTTAACGTTAAATTAAGGACAATCCGCGAACCACAATAAGCTGTCAAACTTCTATTTACTTAAATGTGAAATATGAACACTTTAATATGAATAAATATTATAATTTTGCTAAAATTTAACGAATACAATCCAATCTCTATAGGATTTCTAGCAATTTTATGTAACACGTTAATCTGTGTTGTTGTCTGTAGCTACACCCGTTTCCTAGGCTACGGATCCGGGTCACTTCAGAATGCCTGAAAACTTAGTATCACTGACAGAATACCGATAGGTGGCGCTGCAAACGAATTAGTCAGGCAAATAATAAGTTGATAACAAAAAGTAAAAAAAAAAACAAGGGTTCTCCAAATGCTTAATTTTAATAGAATCAATATTTAAAATACTCTTTAATAGCTACTTTAACAATAATTTGGCTTTTACGCAATTAATTCTGCACTGTTGGCCACACACTTCTATCTTACAATAAAGTAAAATGAGTCTTATTAGCTTAGTCCGTTATCATTAATTAGGAAAAACTAGATTTTATAATTACTGTGTAAACTATGTAACCAACCATCACCTTCTATGTCATCAGCTTCGAATATTATCACGGGATTGCCCAAAGTACCATATTCAATTTTGTTTTCCATTGTATTTCGTAAAGTATTAAAAATTTGTTTGGGTGACAAAATTTTCGGATTAATTGAAATGATAGCACAGTATTTATCTCCTAGGTAATTAATTTATTTATGAAAACTTAAAAGATACGTGACATTATTTTATCCAACTGTAAAATGTAATGATGGTGTCTTAAATTTAGATGGCCATTTACATTTTGTAAATAAAACCTTTTTAATCCATTTTATACACAAAGACAAATTGTTATACATTTCATACAATTATTTCAACATTTTTTTTATCGAGAACTTTAATAGGCATCTGTATAATTCAGAAAAATTCCAATACAAAATATTGGTCTATTCACACCAATTTATAAGTCTACGTCAAACAGCTTGCTTCGAGCTTCGATAACAGGATAGGACAAACTAGGATTTTTCTACGATTGTAAACTAAAGATAAACGACATTAGCACAATAAAGTTTTGATATTATTGCTCTTTTATAACCGTATATTTATTTGAGATTATTGTCGATTTAAAATCTAATCTGAAGATCATTTTTCGTCCACTTTTTGCTTTTCGTCATTAAGAATGGTAACATTGAAGCTTGTATTCTTCCATTTTACATCAATGTCAATTGTCAATTTGTCTCAATGTCATCGTCATGTCATTACAATTTTTGTAAACTTAAACAACGTGAAATATAAGAACTTGATGAAAATTGTAGAAAAGTAGAAAAAATCGATACCTTCACAGAGTATAATTGGAAACCACCAAAATGAGAATTACTGTAAAAAAATTGCAGGGCGGCGAATGCATCTTGGACGTAAGTAAATATAACAACGATTTAGATCGGTATAGTTACTGAATTTTATACTATTGCTAAACTATTTCAGATACTTCCAACCACAACAATAACCGAAATAAAGGAACAAGTGTTTAAAAACCTAGGTATTCCGGTACAAGAGCAAAAGTTACTGTTAGTTGGTAGAACACTAGCAGATGACCAAACAGTCGCAGCATATCCTACAATCAAAGACGGATCAAAAATAAATGTCGTTGTTAAAAAACCGGAAGGACAAATTATAAGAACAGCAGAACCACCTAAAAAGCCTGAATCATCAGCCAAAACACCTGAGGTACCAGCTAATCTTGAGAGACCAATAAAAAAACCTAGAGAGTCGATTTTAAGCCCTGAAGAAACAGAGTCAAACCCTGATGGACTGTACCAAGTATCGAAAAAAATCTTTAAAAAACAAGGCATGAATGAAACTGAAGCCACAAATACTGCAAAGAAGTTAGTCAGAGTAGTTGAAGATAAATTTAAGCAAATGTCATGGGATGATATTGATAAATTATGTTTAGATTGCTTGATGGACGAGAGAGGCATACAACGAACTACCATGGAAAAAGACCCAGAATGTGAAGATGCATTGTGACCACACATACTATGTAAATATTGAACTGTGTTTTTAGAGTTGTGATGTCAAAAAAGACTTAAGAAACTATGATAGTTTTGTTATAATTTGTGTAAATACATTTGAAGAACCCTATGATTATGAATAATTAAAATGCTGGATCCATTGTTAATTTAATAAGGAGTCGTCCATTGATTATTTAACGTTTTTACCTACTTTTTGGTCACCATCCTCCATTAGCGATTTGTTTTGAGGCTATCCCTCCCCCATTTATGTCTAAAATCACATTATTTTTTTGTGCAAAGTAATATTGTTAAAAAAAATAACTTAGTCATTTAACTTATGTTGTAAATCAGAAAATAATTACTATGATATCTCATTTTAGCCCTATCTTGTGATGTTTTGTGATATTTTTCAGAACTCCCCTGTCATAGCTTCTTGTGTTTAATGGAAGACTCTTAAAGATATTAAGCCTAAGTAACTACTAGCCACTACAATAGAAATAAAATTAAGCTGTTAAATGAAGTTATTTAAAAATAAAGTGAAGTTTAATTTGTATCTGCTAGTGTTCTCTAATGTAAATTTTTCACTTGAGGGCAAAACTAATTTTGTGCATGTTTGGGAGAAAACAATTATAATTAAATGATCAACGATGAGTGTTGAAAATATGTATTGTATGTATTTAAACAATGAAAACACAGCAAAGAGGTATGTCTCCAACTTTTCCATTAGCAAATAACAAGGTTGCATGAGTTTAATCAATGAATACCAATACAAAGTAAAAATAATAGTGATAATAAAAGGAAACAACAATCACGTCTTTCGTCATTTATTAATCTAATTATTATTAATAAAAATAATAATTATTTAGTGATTATAATGATACATCATGTTTTTGTCATAACTACATATTTTAAAGTATATTTTAATGGCAAGCTTACACGCTGACAAACACCCGACAATTAAATGCGTTAATATCAAGTTACATCACATTGTAATAATAATTTATCTACAATAAAATAGTTAACATGTAAATGGCATATGCTGGCCGTACTAACAAGTGTGCTGAAAACTTCCACAAATATACATTGAGCACTAAAGCTGACAATTAAAATATATACAAAATAATATTGCTTGAAACCTTAAAAATTACTGAAAATCTTTACATCAGAAATAACTGAAATTTACAATTGCTATTGAATACTGTGTTTAATAAAAACTTTGTGTCCATCTTTGACTGGCTCTCAAAACTTTCGAAAAATATTAAAATCGTAAGTATCAATCTAAATGTGCACAGATATGATTTTTCGTATAGTTCTAATACATTAAATACCTATGAGATTTTCAATTTACAAAAAATTAATTACACATTTTTAGAGCAGTAAAAAAAATTACAAACCACTATTTCTCAACACATTGACAAATCACTAATTATTTTACTCTCCAATTTAATACAAATACATCAGATGACTCATGTCATCACTCACAACCATAGATATAATTACAACCATCAATGTCAACATATAAAACCAAATAAACTTTCTACAAGTTCAAGCAACATATACATAAAAAAATCTCCATTGTCATTTATGGATGCAAAAAATATACAGGAAAACCAATAAAACATCTCTAGATCAAATAACTTAAAAGCATATTTCTGATGTGGGAGGCAATGGCCCATAGACTAAAATGGCCATAAGTTATTAAACATTTGTAAACAGTTTATATTGTCTTTTACCTAAATCTAGCATGCAAAGGGTAGTAAAATTTATTTAATTTCAATACGACAAAGCAATGTTTCCAACCAGTAATCTTTAAAAGCCAAAATAGGACCAATAATTTTTAATTTAGCGGTCAGCGTCTGCAGTCACAGCAGGGGAAGTGAAAGACTTGCTGTGATATCTTTCACTTTTAAATAGTCCTTGCTGAAAATAATATTATAAAGTGCACCTGACACAGAAAAGGAATCCCTGCCATAAAAACTGAGATGCCTTATATAGTGTAATGCATCTTTTTAATACTTTACCCAAAATCTAATAACGTACAGAAAATTACAAAGAAAAATATCATTTATTATTGCAATCTTTCGTGGCCATTGTTACCGAGTAACTATACAACACAAAAAATATATATCGCAAGTGTTAAGGGTTATCGCAGTTTACATGTGATGAACATTGAAATTAATTTACAAAGTACTTAAATTAAATTATGGATAGTTTTCTAAAGAATATTACTCAGTAAGACACTAAGATCAAATTTTATATAACTTTTCAATCACACAGCTACTTTTAAAAATACGCTAATTTGATATCTTCACATATTTCATTTACCGTTTAAGTAGTTGTTGGAACAAATAGATCATATTTTAGAGATTATTTTAAACATAGTTTTATACAAGCGTATGTAATTAAATTTTAACTTCATGCAAAAGTAATGTCATGTATTTACTATTTATCATACATCCACAAGTTGAGTATTGCCAGTGAAAAATAGGTGAAACAAAAATATCAGTACATATTAAAACAACCAGAAAAGAAAACATCTTATATAAACTATTACATATATCATACATTTCACAGAGTACATAGACAAGGACTAGTAAAATATCTTACAGTGTATATGTTTGAGCCTACTTCTCATACGTATATCGAAACCGATCGACACCCTGTTCACAAGTCAGCAAACTCCATTACGGCAACACAGCCATACCTACTTACCTTATAATATTCGAATATTCAATACTTGTAAGTATCTTGGTGGGCTTGGTTGATAGCAACACTGATCACTACACTGGTTCAACACTCATAGTATCCGTGTGACGTCATCAGTCGTAGTCGCTGTCCTCCTCCGAGGAGGACTCGGACTCTGAGCTATCCGGATGGTTCTTTGTTATCTCAATGCAGTTGTCCACATCTGTCAGCCTTTTCAATGATTTTCCTGTAAGAATTAAATTATAAATATTACAAAAAAACAAAAACAGAAGATCATAATTATATATTTTCTATTACTGTATTGTTTAAGGTTTAAACACATATAGTAATCTTTACTAATATTATGAAAAGGAAAGATTTATATTTTTGTATGTAACAGATTGACGCAAAAACTATTGGGACGATTTAAAAAAATTCTTTTACCATAAGAAAGGTAATTTATCTGTGAGTAACATAGGCTATATTTTGCATTATTTTTAATTTTCTCGCGGGCGATGTCGCGAGAAATTTAAATGAGTGATATATAGTATTAGACAACTTATTTAATTGACACTGTCGCTTTTAACTCAGAGCAATACTTCTCGTCAAGACTTAGGATGCGCGCCAATCTATCCAAACTTCTAGTGACATTGACAGCTGTCAGCTAGGGACATGACGTTTATGCCGATAATCTAGAGTTGCGCCAATTTTATAGCACGGTACTAATTTTATTCCTAACAATAGAAAGAGAACTCACCGGTGAGTGTGGTGAGCAGCCTGTTCTCATTGCCGGGCGGCATGTTGATGGGCCCGAGCCGCTTGGCCAGCTCGCGCGCGCGCTCCGCACCAGACACTGAAATACATAACATTTTGGGTTTACTGGTCTTACCTTAACATTGGCAAAGTATAATGGTTCAATAATCTTTTTTAACAACATAATTTGTTAATTGCGATAAATAACCTACCTCTAGATCCCTCTTGGCTGTCGTCCTCAGTCATGGAAACTCTTTCAGTTCTGTACACGCCGGTGACGAGGTCCCACACGAATAGACACTAAAAAGACATGGCAACATTACATAAATTTATTTTGTCACACATGAGGGGCACGGTATGTCAGTAGAGTTACCTCAGCGGCGTACTGTCGGCGGTGCGAGAGGCAGCCCGCGCTCACCGTCTTGCAGGCGTCGCACTCGCCCGCCGCTCCCTCCGCGCCCCCGCCGCCCTCCGCGCTCGCCCACAGCCACATCGCGCACAGCTGCACACATAAACTGAAATATCTATCTATATCTATACTCAATACATCTATACTAATATAATAAAGTCTAAACACACACTAACATGTGGCGTAGGATATTGGTAATCACAGTATTTTATTAATAATTCTTTCTTTAATAAATAGCCCCACCCTTTATGATATGTTTTAGATTATATATTTTCACACTGTTTAGCTTAGGGATAAACAAATTCGAAAAAACATGTGGGAATGAGACTATAAACTACAAGTTACCAACATCAAAGAAGCAAGATTGCCGTGGTTGTCATTTGTGCGTTTGAATCTTGACATTTTCAATTGATAATTTGACAAATGTAAACAATTTAGTAAAGTTTTGATAATTTCATGCGCACGGAGGGAACGGGAACAGCTCGTACACATAATTGCTGTAGGTTCGCGTCGCGGTGGTACGTACCCCGGAGAGGCAGCCGCTGGAGTGGCAGACGTCGATGACGTGGCAGCCCCAGTCGAAGCAGTAGATGAACTTGACGCCGCGCAGGTGGCACAGGCGGCCGCACACCTCGTTGCAGAGCAGCTCCGTGTCCAGCGAGCGCTGCGTGGCGCGCACCGTGCGGCGCGCCGGCAGCCGCTCCCACGCGCCCGCGCTCACCGCCTGCAGCGGCGCGTAGCGCGCGCCGTGCGCCGCCAGGTGCAGCGCCACGTGGTACCCCGACATGCAGTCGTCTGCACACACACACACACACACTGCAGCTACCCTCCACTGCTCGAGCTGCATCTCATATGCTAATCCTTGGTCTATACAATATTACATAAATACTTTTATTTAGCAAAACAACAAATTAACAAAATCTTCTACAATAAAAAAAATTAAATCAACCTAAAAAAAGTCGCAAATCACTCTGAGTGTGCTGGAAAGTATTTAAAATTGTCACTTACCTTCAGAATCAGTAATAATGGAAGTGATCTCATCATCGCTTTCGACAAAGTATCTTGTGAAGAATTTGCTACATTTAGAATTCTCCGAGTGCACGAGGTAAGGGTCCTGCGGGCTAACGGGGATGTCCGACAGGGTCTTTGACGTGTTGTCGTGCACCGCGACCGTTTTCAGCGAGCCGTCATCCAACATTTCCATCACTCTATACTCCGACTCGCTGTTCCTGTCCGACTCTAGAGCGGACAGTCCGGGATTCTTCAGATCGCAGCTGGTGGTAGGCGAGGTCGGCCTGCTGATCTGATTGTGAGCCCTCAGCACTACGCTCTCCGTCGGAGGTGACTTCGCTCTCTTCGCTTGACTTTTGCCGGCCGATCCTATAAAGTATTTCCTATTACTCCTTAACACTCTAAAAGGGACGATGTTTTCGTTGTTGTCTTCTGAGAATTCGTACTTCTTATCCGCTAACCTTCTCTTACGAAATATACTAAGCTTTTCGCATTTCGTATCCGTCTCCTCGACGAATTCGTAAGCTTTTTCAGCGATAGTTCTGTGCGTTTCATTAAAACGTGACATGCTTTCGGCCGGTCGTCTTCTTGGCGATCTTAGAGGTGGACTAATCAATGTTCTGATGGATGGAGAGGGTCCTTCCCACTCCTCGACTAAATTATGTGATATGGAGGATGCCTGTATACACAGCTCTTGTCCCATCATATCTGACAAATGAATGGGCCGCGACATCTGATATGGCTCTGCTTCAAGGTCCGAAAAATCTGCTAAAATGTTCTGCACAACATTATTCTGATATTTCGGCGATTGAAAAGCGGCGGACACGTCTGAGGCAGGTGTACTCGGATTTGTGTCTATTGAGTTTGCCTCGTCCCTATCTAATGCAAATTTATTATAATCATTTGTCTCTGTGCGATCTTGATCTGGGTCAACGAAATCTATTTCCAATATATGGATAAAGTCTGTGTAAATTATAATTTGATTTGAATATGCCAGCTGCACAACTGGTTCGTACATACTAGAATCAGATGTACAGAAAAACTTTGTGTGAATAGCAAAATTGTGTTCTAAACATCTTTTCCCCCAATGTGAATCATCTGAAAACAAAAAAACAAGTTTAAGTTACATTTTTATTTTAAACAATTAGTCAAAAAACTAAATTGCGAAGGTAACTCACCTTCTTCTTTTGAATATGCTGCACATTTCTTGCATCCCAGACGAGGTACACCTATAACACTGAGGTAGGATCTTTCTGAGCATGAAAATCTGAAAAACATATAAAATAATTTTCATACAACAAAATTGCATTGCAAAATGAAAAACTTACTATTTGCTATTTAGACCAAGTTTTGTTCATTCAGATTATAAATTTCATAGAGATCCATTAACCTATTTTGAAGAACTATCCAAACTTTTTATATAAAAATGAAGTATGGTTTCTACTTAATTTTATAGAGATCTACAATGTAACTATGAGTAAATTTACAAATACTTACGCTATTCCATAGACCACAAGTACTCCTGGGTTATGTTTCCATTGAGCCATGGAGATTGTCACCTTGCTGTCAACACAGTCATCACCAAACAATGGGACACTGTGAACAGGTCTAACCACCTTGCCTGGGACCCATGATAAAAAATGCAGCCTAAAAGAAATATAATTATATAATAAATTTTCCAATCATTCTGTTATAAATTTTAACGGTATATATTAAAACGAGCTGTTGCCCGCGACTTCGTCCGCGTGGTATTAGAAAACATACGAACTATATAAATTACAAAAAGCTATGTATCCCTCGGGAACCGGACATTTCTCTGGGATGAAGCTTATCTCATGTGTACTCCAGACTTTCAATAAGATATGTTGAACCTTTGCAGAATGATCGAGTGAACATTAAAAAACTAAATTAATGAATCCCACGGGAACCGTAACTATTCCCGGGATAAAAAGTAGCCTATGTGTTCTTCCAGACTATGGCCTAAACCTGTCCCAAATTTTTTGGAGATCTGTGCAGGCGTTTAGGCTACAAACGCTAACAAACATCCATCCATCCAAACTTTCGCATTTATAATCTTAGTAAGAAGTAAGATTATGAAACCAGTTTGATTTTGATAACTTAATTTAGAAAAGATGTATACACCATTGTGTTCAAAATATTATTTTAAATGTGTAGGTCAAATGGACAGATAGTTAAATATTTATAGTTTGGAACATAAAACATTTTAATATGTGAAAGAAAAATAAATACAATAGCTTTGATTCTAAACCAAACTCTTAGAGATCCCTTAATAATAAACTAAATAAGTGATAAACATGTAAGTAGTTTGGCGGGTATGACTTGTGTCTTATGTATGTATATTTTGGAAATAAAGAATAAAAAAAAAACTTTATTTTTAGGTCTGATAGTTTAGATCTTATGTGATAACTATCTCATAAGCTTTACATTGGTACTTACTTGAACTTGGAACTTTCTCTAAAGTAAACTTGGTTGTTGCAACTATAAGTAAAACTTAGTAGGAACTGTCCGCATTGTGAAAATCCCATAAAAACATGCTTCCTGAGATATGATATTGGCACTATATCCATAAGACAGAACCGTAACCGCGGTGGAATTTTCTCAAACATTTTACGACTTCTTTCATTGGATTTTCTTGAAGTGCTCCCATATATCTTAAAAACAAAAACGTAAATTATAACAATTATTCAACATGAACATTTCATCTGCAGACTTTAGAATTCATTTTCAACTATTCTGTATGCGTCTCTACTTTATAAAGGTCAATATGTTAGAATAATTGCAGGATAAGTAAAATTGGTAATGACCAGGCCTAGGTTTTAAGAACCGGCGTATAAATAAAAGAGAAAAATAAAAAAGTAATCTATTCGACTGTCTCAAATAATACATGGACTAGTGAAAACGTAACTTACCTCTCTGTTAAATAATTTATGCACAATATTATTACTATGTTCCGAGACATTTTTGAAGGTATTGCAGTTTGATTTGTTGCATTCATTTTCGTTAAATTGATAATTATTTTCAGATTCTTCAGCCAAAGAATCCATGTTCGTTTGTTTGACTGCAGTTTTGACAAAACAGTCAATGTTGCCAATAGTTGACTACAGCTTTTACAATTGAAAAATAAAAATAAACTTCATACTTTTTGTCTATAGGTACATTCGGAATTTATATTTGAAAGTAAAATTGTCTAATACATCCAAACCATAAATGTAGTTATACATTTACAGAATATTAGCAAGCTAGCCGAATATTTAACTATCAAACACAGTGGCACATTGATTACACCATGATTTTCAACCAAAAACAAAATATACAGTTTAATGAATAAATGGATAAAATACGGATCAATCAATGTGACTGTTGAACAATGGTGATGACTTGGTGATGACATATATTTGAAAACAGTAAACATGATAGGTATAAATGAAGTTACATTTACTATACTTTTATATTTTAGTTTAGCTTAATTTTGGAGTTTTGTGGTGGGGAACGGAATTTTGTATTAGGATAAGGGATACTTTTCCTCAAGATAAGATTATACAGACTATGAATTTATCGAAAAATATATTATAGGTTTTTCTATAAGAAAAATATTTCTTCTTAAGTATGAAGTCTGAGAAAAAAATGTAATTTTCCGTCACTGTCAACTGTCAATTGTCAATCAAATTTTAAGGTGGCCGAAACGGTTACAACTTGGAATTTATTGTTTTCTGTTTTAGTGTGTTCCTAATGTTGTTATTAAATCATTAAACTAAAACAGTTTTACGATAAAAGTTAACTATAAATCCTACAATGGAACCAATGACTTTAGGAAGCCCGACTCACTCCCCTTCGGGAAGTCCGAATGTAGGATATCTACCACCTTTTCTGTTGGGGGAAATAAATCCACCGACGACGCCAAGAACTAATAGCCTATCACCGACGAAGGGTCGTAACATGGCTTTTGGTAAGTATCTGACATACACTACCACCGGTTTTAAGCTTTTAAGCAATCAGTAAGTAGAAGGGCAAGGGAAGAAAAATTTCCTCGAAGCGTGATGATTCTATTATATTTCTACCATTTTTAATATCAAAAACATTTGGAATGTGGAGGTTTAATTGAAATATGTTTCAGGGTCACCCACAAGCCCAAGCCAGACTTCGACACCTGATCAAAAAATGTACAGATCAAATGTCTCGATGCATCAGCAAGCTCTGTACAATCAGCAGAATGTGTTTGCAAACATTCCCAATTCACCTAACATGTCTTACTCAAGCAAACCTAATGGTCCACCTATAGAGGACCTTTTTGATACTATAAAAAGCAATGAACCTAATAAGTCAATATATCAAGATAGTTTCCTTGCCTATGGAAACAATGGTTCAATGATGCAGAATTCATATGGCAACATGTCAATGAACAATCAGTCCATCACATCCCACTGGCAAGATGGATGTCAAGAACAAGATGAATATTGGATAACTGTTTTTGGATTCCCACCAAATGCTGCCAACACTGTGCTGGCGAGATTTAGTAATTGTGGTGCCATTTTAGGTAAGAATTTAAATCATTTATTAATTAGATCAATGTATTTCTTTCTAAAAAGTTCACATGCCAAGATGAGTACTATTTTCATTAATATTATACCTTACACAAAACTGCAACTATACTAATGATACTTATTTTGTACCAGATAAGCAATATCCAACACAAGGTAACTGGGCCAATGTCCGATATGCAACTCGAGCAGAGAAAGAACGGGCTCTAGCATTAAATGGTAGACAAGTGATACCTGGTGTAATGGTTGGAGTCATTGAATGTAAGGAACCTCCCAGGATGGGTATAACACATCCTGGAATAACCTCACCTGAAAGGTAAACTTTAGTCTGTAGTTTATACAAAAAAGTGTACAATTTCTACATTTAACATTGGTTATACAAATTCAAAGAATGTCAGTGGCTCAGGAGTTAAGCACTTATGATATCCAGGTTCTGGGTTCGATTCCCACCATGTAACAATATGTATTTTTAACTTCATTTGTACATTTGACATTCCTTTGGTCAAGGAAAACATCTTGGTACTTGATATGTGAGTTGATGATTGATACAGATACTTGTAAACAATTGAATAAGACACATTTAAAAAATATAATCATAAACTTTACACTGCTTAAAGTGATTTACTTTTAATAAATTGTATCCTCAGGCACCCAACAGTAAGGTCTCTGTGCCCAACACCTGTTGCGTCGGCCCCACTCCCGCAGAGATCCAATGGAATCATTGCCAAAGCCCTTGACTATGTATTAGGATGGTGACACATTTCCTAAATACATTCCGACACTTCAGGTTTAATTAAATCTCTTGCATAAGAAAATGACTATAAATCCGACTTATTTCTGGACAAAATTGAACTGATGGTAAAGTAATGTAAGTAAATGACATGTAAAATTATTAGAAAATGGCAACACTCACAGGCCAATTTAGTGTACTTTATGTCTCAAGCAAGTTTAAATATTTTTAATGACATGTTATACCAGATTTAGCAGGAACAATTCCTTGTTTTATTTAAGTAATCTATACTGATGTAACTTCAATATGTAAAAACAGCTATATGAAGATAAATTATGTATTAAGGTTTTATCTGTCTTTTTATTTTTATTATATAATTTAAGTATGTGAAGGGAAAGTGGAAGGGGAGATATCCTCTTACTGTTCATCCTCTCTTGAATAAAGGTAGGCAGCGCATCAGCCTTTGTAAATCTATGGGCAAATATGACTGCTATTTTGACGAATTCAGGTGGCTACTTGATAGTTCCATCTTCTGATATAAAAAAAACACACACTCATTATCTTAAACATATATTAAGTCATTGTAAACGAAAAGTCGAAAATGAAAAAGATTTATCAATATGTGAACTACTGATTAAATAAATTTGCTTTTATACAGAAGAACAAATAACCAAATCAATTTCATTACATTAATATTTTATATTTTCAAGGAATTAGTAAAAGTATGAACATAAAAAAACATATCCCACTTCATATAAAACAATGTTTAAAATTTATAACACTAAGATAAAAACTACGTTAATCTTTCCCGAAGGGCATCCCAGATCTAAACTCTCTAAAAATATATACTTGAGATATCTCCAAACATGTTATCCCAAAGAAATTACTATTAAATATGAAGAGAATAATATTTAATGATATATTTGTTTTTATTTAAGATTATAGAAACATGGTTTTGTACAAAAACAATATTTCAGTTGGTGACCCCTGACCTCTGACATGCAAAAATTTAACATCCGATAATTCGTAATATTTTTACATGTCTATCGCATTATTTTTAATTCCCAAAACTTGTCATTGATAGTATTATAAAAATTGTTAATTTAATTAAAAAAAATTATAGTACTTAAGGATTCTTAAACATTTTTCACTAAACTATCACTAATATAAAAAAGAAACATCTATAAACAAAACAAAATCCAATACTAATGATTTCTTAGATGCATATTCTGTTTAATCTTCATAATATAATAGTTGCTTGTTGTTTACTTGACCACAGTTCTTTACTCACTTATTAAGGTGAATACAACCATCAAATCAATTCTTTAGCGCAACTATATTTTGTATCAACTAAAATATTTAGATTTACATCACAAGAATGTCTATAGAAATCGGATTAAATACACTCCTATTGATATTTATTGGCTAACAGTTTAACATTCACTTTGGCTGCTCTATAGTAGCATTGGCTAAATCAGTCATCTTGGGATATTTGACATTGTGTTTGTCAAGCTCACTCTGCGACCAGAGGATCATGCGCAGGAGACTGCATAGCTTTGGATTTGTGTACTCTTGATTTTCCATTTTTAATATTGCTGCATTTAATTCACTTGCAATCTGTTTAATAGAAAAAATAAAAGATAAATAACTCTATTTCTGACATAAGACTGTTTTTTTTAGTTATAACACAGTAAAGGATCTATGGTTATTGATGTATAGGAAAGGTAAACACCCTGTTCCTTTTCTCCTCTCATCCGTCCATTACAAGTAGTCAAAGCACCAACAATTTGGATATCTTTAGGAAGCAATCATTTTACTATTTTAGAAAGTCAGTAACGAAATCTTTACCTTTTGTCCATGTGCGGGAAGGAGTAGGTCAGCGAAGGGTGAGGAATGCGGGTCAGGGAAAGCAAGGAGAGCCAATGAGCGCTCTAATTCAGCGAGGGCAGCGCGGTCGTTAGCGCCCGCCTCAGCTAACGTTGCACTTGCGAACGACAGTGCCTCTTCCGCGCGGCCTGCACGTATCAGTTCTAACAGTTGCAGTTGCTAAAAACATCAAAACATACAACAAACATAAAATACGTAAAGTCCATTATTCTAATTGTCCGAATGTAACAATGATACCCTAATAGTCTAATAACCTAAGGGACTAATGATCTAACGGTAAGGGGTAATAATTCCACCATTTCATTTGTGAAACATATTGTTCAAGCTTATGTGAAATGTTAGTAAATTACCAAAAATCTGCCAACATTACATAAAAAAATATGTAAACTCTAAATTAAACCGCTTTTCACTGCTTGTAAGCTGAAATATAAAAACAACAACATACTTGCAAGTGGAAGTAGAGAAATCTATCATTGTCCAATAATTCAGGATGCAGGGAATTGACCATTGCAATGGCTTCAGAGATGCGGCCATTCTGCACCGCTTCTCTGATCATTATCCGCTCATCTAAAGAACTGCAGAGTGCAGGCTCCTGCAGCCCTGCCTCCTGTTGAAACTTTAAAGCTGCCTCTTTAAAACCCTCTGTAAAAAAATTTGGTCTTTAAACTATGCCAATTTGTTGTTCATTATTCAGGGTGCAGTCTTATACATTAAGGATAACTTTCAAGAAAGCATTCATATTTTTAAATGATAACTCAGGGTTTACCATTCAACAATGAACAATCTCATTAATGCTAAAAATAGGAAAGTCTAGATGCATGATTATTAGAAGGTATCTCTAGAACAGATCTCTGAAATTTATTAGATAAATTGAATATAGTATAGAAGAGCAGATAGGCTACAATTTTTTTTTATTGAAGGTGGTCGACACCTAGTATTTATGTATGTTTAATTTGTGTCTCAATTATAAATTGTATACGAACCTACATGTTTGTGTGGACCGTTAATCAATAAACTTAATTACTATGTACACATTATTATTATTAGTTAAAAAGCTAGTCTAAGTCTACGCCAAAAGTAGTAAACTTTTGGACACATATTAGAAATCTTGATGTTACTATGACAATGACTTCTTGTCGTGAATTAATTTACTTACAGTTTCGCAATGATTTGACAATATTAAATTAATACTTGCTGCCTTATGATATTATTTTAAGCACATTATATCATTTCTAGAAATGAACAAGAAAATAAAACACAAAAGAACGTCACCTGTTACTAAATAATTCATTATCAACATATTCATGTCTGTCCTCGATATTTGATAACCCTCTGGTTTTCCATGCTTATGTTCTTCTTGATTATTTCCATTGTTTGTAGAATTTTCAAAGCTCATTTTTGTTCGATTTTTATTGGAAAATGTTTGTAACAAGTACTTGAGAATATCACAAACATACACAATTTTCGATCTGTCTGTGGTTTCAGAAATGACTGGAATCTAATGTTGCCAGTTAAAAATTTATTTTTATACCATTTAATTATTATAATAAAAAAATGGATGATTATTTACCCATCTATATTAATATTATAAAGCGGCAATATTTGCATTTTTGTATGTATTGGAAATAACTCACAAACTACTAGGCCGATTTTAAAAATTCTTTCACCGTTATACGTCATTAATCTGTATGTAACACACACTTTTCGCCGGCGAGGTCGCAAGCAACAGCTAGTCTTATATATTTTTTTATTATCTATACCAATATTATAAATTGGAAAGATTTGAATTTTTGTCTCTATTGAAAAAACTCAAAAACTACTGGGCCAATTTTAAAAATTCTTTCACCATTAAGAAGCTATCAGTGAGTAATATAGGCTGTGTTTCACATTACTTTTATTATTTCACAGGGACGAATTCGCGAGTATTATTTGTAATCAAACACGTTATATTTAATGTTGGAAATGGTTGAAATAAAAGGCATTTTATTTTATTTATTTAGTAGTCTTTGTGTTACCGTTGAGCTGTATGTTATACAAACGTTCTCATTTATAATATTAGCAACCCTTGTGGGAGAATTTGTTTTAAGAAACAAAAGCGGCATTTTTTAAACAATTATCTAACTTTAGTTCATATCAGACAACCAGAGAGATTACTTTGTAACAACGCTATGTATATCAAGTGGTTTTTTTTCCAAGCTGGATGAGAATCTCATACCCTACCTGAAAACATTATAAAAAAACACATTTTGATGTCTGGTAATATTAAAAAAAAAAGTCATAGTTATGGTTGTTTAGCTAATTTATTTTCAGTTCTTAAACGCCAATAACCTATATAATAAGATGAGCTGATAATACAATTTAAAAGAAAAGATCTATTCTATTTTAAACGCTTGGTAACAAATTATACCTGGTCATAATAAAAAAGAAAACCAAATTTTGGAAAACAAAAAACTATGCAGTAGCACTTGTGTGGGAGAACCACCAAACAATATTACCGACAATAACTTAGAAAATTAAATAAAGCTAATTAATAAACATTTACTAAAGCCTTAATGTATCAGTTGAGTTAATTTAGAATTTAAGATAATTTAGGAAAGCCGTGATATAAATATTTGTAGTTTTTTCTGATACAAGAGGCCCATTGTCATAAAAGTTACAACTACCACTGACATGTGAGACAAACTGTTGATTATGGATGTTTCCCGTTGGGTCGTTCGGCACATTGGGTTTTTTCCCATTAGGCGATAAGCCTAACGGGAAACATCCGTAATTTTGGAGCATAATCGCCACAAGAGTCGACGTTCCTGGAATCAGGTTGTCTCATTGTAAATCATGTCGCGAGATGAATAAGCCGGGTCGCGTAATTGCGTACATTATTCAGTAAACATAGTATAATTTAAAACTACATCTATATTTCGATAACACTAAAAGTAACTAAAAAAAAAAGATTAAACGAATCGAAATTATGGCTAACTTTCAACTCATGAGGATGTAATCTTAGCAGGCACTCTGTGTGAATTTTATCCTTTTGTTTTATCTCTAATTCTCTACATATTATCATATTCTTTAGAAAATATACAAAAACAAACAGTCGGGTTTGACGTCGTCTTACATAAAACATTTAGTCTGCGCAGGCGCAGGCAGGCGCAGGCGCAGGGGCAGCGCCTCACTCACTCCATGAACACAATTATCCAGCGAATCTTATCTAAAGCATTATAAGCTAATTTATGTTTATGTGGCATGATTATTGTGGAAACTAGCCGTAACAATATCATACCCGCGCTGGGAGAATTATATTATTGTAGCAAAATGAATCTTAATACTGCATTACAAGGTTATTGCAACGGGCACAATATTGGTGTCGGCTAGCTCCCTCAGCAGTCACAATGTCTTCAATCATTAGGTCACATTATATTCCAGCATATAATGTTATGTAATATACCAAAATATGTTTATCTTGATATATCTGCAGTGTCACGTCCAACGACTGGCTCCTCCGTTATTAGGACAGATCTGAGGACAAACAGGTTATCAATATAAACAATTTTATTGATATAAACATTTTTTGTTAGCATTATGTAGTACGAGCTTCATCAGCATATCATAAAAACTTTATTTTATTGCTTACATTCTATGAAACTTTTAATTGCAGATATCAAAATGTAAATGCTTAAATAACAAAGGCTGTTGTCATTAGCTGAGAATTTAAGTAACCATGGCAACCTTGCTATTTTGTTGCTATTGATATGTAGTTTTTGTCTCTTTCTAGCAAAATGATTTTATATAATAAACTCCACCCTTAAGTTTAATAATGTGAAAACATATAGACTTAAGTGTTATATCACAGGTTTTATATTAAAAAGAGAAACCAAAATATGCTGTGATTGCTGATATTTTACATAACAAAGTTAGTGTTTATTTGAATAGTGTATGAATACTTACAGCTAGGAACTAGGTCCTGATGCATGTGGTGCTCCGCGTCCACGCCCAGGGGCATGCACGTGGCGGGTGGGGGGCGGCGCTGCACCTGCAATTACATTTTTACCATAAATGAGATGATGACATAAACAAGAAAGCATTAAGATTTAATGTGGTTGGGTAAAAGTAGAGGAAAACCAAAGAAAGTAGGTGTGGATTGTAAGAGACATGCTTAAGGGAGTGAATCAATATGACGGCTGATATTTAGACAAATTAAGGTTTTTTTTAATGAGCGGCGCTCTGCCGCCCTCTCGTTCCCCCTTCCATATTTGTGGCAAAGGGACGTTGGGTGCGGGTGGCACTTTTATTTTGTTTATTTAAAAGTTTTTTCGCATAACGTCACAAATTCTTTAATACTAGCTTACGATTACAATAATATCACAGTTTTTTGCCTTTGTTTTTTATAATTACTATTTGACTAATAACAGATTTAGGTTTAGATCATGGCTTGTATCAAGTATGTGTGTTGTGTGTTGTCTGCAATCACACATTACCAACAATAGAAGACACTTACCTGGTCCAGGTTGAAGCGCACAAAGGACTCGTACTGCTCCGAGAGCTTGTTGTTGAGCGCAGAGTCGTACTCCGCCCGCAGCCCAGCCTCCTGCTCGCGCAGCAACCGCTCGCAGATCATGCGCACCTGAGACACACACTCTTCTTTAATCTTATTATACACAGGTTTTCCATTTAACTAATTGAATTTAACATAAATTTAGTAGTCAGATATATTTTTTGAATGAACAATTTACTTGTTGGCAAAAGAAACTAGTACATTGAGTAATTAAAAATCAAATTCATGGTTTATTCCGACTTACCTATGGACAATGCCAGGTTGGTGTTTAATTTGGCTTACATTTGTTTGTTTGAGGAATAATTTAAATTAAAAGGTGTTTGATTGATTAGTAGACTTATATGGATGCTGTGACAAAGTCCCTTAAACAGTTTTGTTTCTTTGACGTAAAACAGTCAACAACTCATCCCCAATTATATAATTCTTACATTTTTGTTTTATTGTAATAAGTTTGTGGCATACCTGATCAAATGTGAAGAGCACACGCTTGTGCATCTTGTATGGCTTGTGAACCTTGTGCGGAGCGCGCGCGTGTGCAGCGTGTCTCGGTGGGGACGAGTCGCCCTCGCTGCCGCTGGAGGAGGAGCCCGCGGCGCCCTCGGCCAGTCGCAGCTGGCTCCGCCGCCGCAGACGCATTATCTCGTCGCATATCTCCTGCACCATGCGCTCTGACGACATAATACATACACCTTATTTCATTTATTACTTTCAAATTTTTGTGCAGGTGGTGGCGCAAAAGGATGCGAGTGGAGGACTGTTTAGTGACTTTGCATCAAAGAAGGTTAAAAAAAACCTATCCTTGATATACAGGGTTCTTTTTTAAATCACTAGAAAAAAAAGCCAGGTAATGAAGATACTTACTTGACCTTTAAATAATGCTTAAATTTATAACAAATTGAAACATTGAATACTGAAATAGGGGAATTTAATTGTGGTTTTCTAAGAATGGAATGAGAAAAAACTCATTCATAAATATGATCATTATCTGCAACAGATAATGCTATAGATTTTTATTGTTAATAAAAAAAAACAACCCAGTATAGATAAGCTGAACCACTTCTTGGGACCTTAAAAGTTATCTACAGTAATTTGTCAACATACATAATTTTCTGTTGTAATATTTTTGTTATTACCAGGTTAATTGAGAAAGGAAAACAGAAATCTAGTATTATCAAAACAAATTGTAAATATAATTTTAAACATTAAAAATGACTTCATTAGTGAAGTCTCTATTAAAACTAAGGCTTTCATTACTTCCACTAATTTATATTCACTATAATTATTTTAACCTAGAACAGACAATACTTCGACATCATTACGCAAATTATTTCATTGCCTCAGATTGTAAAGACAATTGTAACAATTCAAGGAATCGGCTTAAAATCCTTCATTGATTATTAATAAACAGTCTGTAAGGCATTTGCTGTATTGTACCAATCTTTGTCTCACAATGTTAGTCACTTAAATAGTCACTAAGTGAAGATTTTTCATGAATTTAACATTTTAATTAGTAACTAATTAAAGATGCCGATTGTTATCTATTTAAACTCATCTAGAGACATATATACTGTAGTATTAGTATAATAATGCTGCACTGAGGAACTATATTATAAATGTTTTATTGTAATTTGTATTACTGATAATTATTAGCAAAAGTTATAGTCATGTTTGTATATAAAACAATATCAAAATATGATATCTGAAAATATAAAGTTAAGATTTTATAAATATTAGCTACTTTATACATATAAGTTAATGTTTTAAATTATTGCCTCAATTTAGGTTGATTACCAATATTTAAGTACCATGTGGTCATTACAAAATGGATTATATGGAAGAAATGGTTTTTTTTTTTTTTTATAATATAAGATGGCAAACGAGCAAGCGGCCACCTCAACCCACCGAAATGGAAAGCGACCGTTGCCCATAAACATCCGCAATTGTAGATGCGTTGCCTATCCTTAATTGACGGAGGAGGAGACGCACACAAAGAGGACATTTCCCCTTCCTATGCGTCTCCTCCACCATCAAATCCACTTTTCCATTCCATCCTTTCCTCTTAAGAAAAAGGTGGAAAGGGAAAGGGACTAAAATTAGGCCTCCGGCACCACACTCATCAGACGAAACGCGGAATTACTTCCACTTCACGCCTGTTTTCTGTGTGGTCGTGGTATTGCACCGGGCGAGCCGGCCAATTCGTGCGAAGATGTTAAAGCGGGCTCTACCACTGTTAAAAAATGGTGCTGCTTTCATAGAAATTACCAGAGATTCCTTAAATGGAGATGTACAAACAATTAAGTATACATTATTACTGATGTCAATCAAGTAAATAATAATCAATAATAATTATAATAGTAAGAACATAAGGAATTAGCTACATTAGTAAAAAAACAGATATTATATGTTTTTTATAATAACTATACTGGCATTTACAAAAAAATATTTTTATTTGTCATTACAATTAATTAGCTCTTTAATTTCGCATAAACTTTATTATATAGTAACTAGAAAATAGTTGTAATAAATAGCAGTCTCATCAATTTTCTGACAGAGTACCCACGAACTTGTCTCTTTTGTAGCTACAGCCGATGGTTTGCAAAAAAAAACTTTAGGAAGGAAAGTACGCAAGCTGTAACTGAGCAAAAGCTTGGCCTTTGTTGTTTTTTTACGTTAAATAGAAAAAATAACAAAGCCAATACGCCCAACGGTCATTGCGCATCTGTTGTCTCTCTCACACACGATAAAAATATTTCTGATAAATACTACAAGAAACAATGGCGATAATTACATATTACTTGCACAAAATTCTATGAGATACCTAGCTCCATCAAAATTAATCAAATTGCTGTAGAACGAGTGAAGTAACTTGAACAGCTTAGACAAAAATAAACAAACCTGGGGTCAATTTTGCAGGAGCAGTAACTGTTTCACCGAATGCAGAGTGTTTGTTTTCCGTCAGCTTTATTCCCGGACTATTACTAGATGTAGCAAACGGGACACATCTTCGTTTCGCAGGCGTTTGCGCCATTGAATCCCATTCCAAATTTCTTTTGAGAGTAGCGCACGCCATTTTCTTTTTACGCCCAACGAACGTCTGTACCTAATACTTAATTCGGTCGAGATACTTTACTCACAAACGAAGTAAAAATTATAAATATTATCAAAACTTAAAGAAAATTAACACTACAATTCGTATACTAAGTTCAACTTTAAATTATCTTAAATGATTTCTAAAAAAATCTTAGATTTCTGTGCAGCAACTTCTCTTACTTCCAAATCCGCAATCCGACTTTTGTGACTTTACAATTTTGACAGTTTTGTTATTACAAAACATTATACCAACATAGGCAACAAGCAACAACCTTGGATACCAACATACAGAACTAAATCATAGACAAATACTGTGTTTTAAAATCAATTTAAACAGATGAGGTTGAAGAACTATATCGAATATGAACGGTAATGTAGTATCACTTGATGTAAATAGTAAAAAGATAATTTTGTATGAGGATTCCAATCACATCTTCTAGGTTCCAACCTGTATAGTATCACATTCAATTTTATGAAAAATCCCGTTTTTCCCACTGTCATTCCGACCAAAACCTATGTTTTAAATGATAATGTTAAAATAGAGGGCGTGGCGGATTGTTGTTTTTTTGACAGTTGTCATTTGTCATAACTATAACTTGACATTTATATTGTCAAGGAATCGGATTTATTTGTGATTAAGTTGTGACTCATCTCAGCAAAGTTTTCTTAATTCCCGATCTAAAACGTTAATATCTTAACGAAGCCATTCACGGAGACTTAAAAGGCTTCGCCTATTTTTTTATACTAGTTTCTATAAACCGTCAAGCTGGGGAACGAAATGTCATCGTCCGCAATGGAAAGTATCCTTTTTAAAATTACTTTGGTTTCTTTGTTTTCCATGTTTTTCAGTCCTTTTAATAACCAAGGAAGAAAACAGTTAATAGGTAAGTTTATATGATGTCTGATTTATGTATTTAATGATTGAAAAACTAAATTACAAACTAGCCTTTAGCGTTAGCATGATTAGGTTGTATTTATTTTGCTGTAATAATCCATGCAATTTGTGTTTCTTAACTCACTAAAATCAGAACATCTATTTAATTTAAAATTTGCGGTCAAAGAATTAGAACGAAATTCAAAGAAATGTGAAAAAGAAGAGAAACTTGAAAAGGAGAAAGCTAAAAAGGCGATACAGAAGGGTAATACAGAAGGTGCACGAATACACGCAGAGAATGCAATACGACAAAAAAATCAGGCCCTGAATTACCTTCGGATGTCCGCACGGGTAGATGCTGTCTCCAGTAGAGTGCAGACCGCTCTTACAACAAGAAAGGTATTTAATGCAAACAATGCAGATACATAATACAGTCTGAAATAGTTATATACACTGATAATTATTGACATCCTTGACAATATTGAACATAACCATAGTCAAATGTTCTAATTTTATTTATTAACTTTGCTTTACAACTACAGAGTTGTGTAGTCACAATCATAATGTATTTAGTCATATAGACAAAGTACAGTTTACTACAAACTTCAGATTTGTTTTAAACAATTTACAGGTAACAAATTCTATGGCCGGTGTGGTTAAAGCAATGGATGCTGCAATGAAATCTATGAATCTTGAGAAGATATCCACTCTAATGGACAAGTTTGAAAGTCAGTTTGAAGATCTAGATGTCCAGTCTTCGTACATGGAGAATGCTATGTCACAAACTACCACAATTACAGTACCACAGGGTGATGTGGACAAATTGTTGCAAGAAGTAGCAGATGAAGCTGGGTATGTAACAACATTTTGATATGTCTATTTTTTTCAAATTTTATTTTTGTGCTTCTGATTTATCCTTTCTGTAATCTATTAAGCACAGTTAAATTATTTATACTTTTGTCAAATTAAAACATAATAAAAATAGTTGGTGCGGTCATTAGATGATCATACATGAGTTTAGCCATTCTTTGTCAGTTTTTTACATTACTTTAATTTTTTTGTAACTTTCTTACTGGTATCTGTTACTTTTTTCTAAATTTCTCACACTAAACTTACAACAAAATGTGTTCAAGTTTTAGGTTTTCATAATTAGTATATAAATCTTGTTTAACTTTATTGTTACATTATTTCTATGTTTGTTTTAGATTGGAACTGAACATGGAACTGCCATCAGGTGTGCCGAGCACATCGATAGGCACAACCACAGTGGTGTCGCAGGAACAGGACGAGTTGACACAAAGACTGGCTCGGTTACGACAAACGGAATAACTTAAAATGTACAGAAACTTAGTTATGTTAAGATTTTTAAAACATGCTATATATTGTGATGGTTTATTGAAGTATTGAAAGAAATGTGCGTTATTTTTTTATTACCAACTGTCAAAGGATGTTTTGAATAATCTAACCTAGAATATAAAAAGCCTAAATTGCAGAAAATTATGGAACTAAATTCTTGGCGTTCATTGGGTGATGTAATAAAGAAGTCCATTCAATGGACTTTGACATGTTCATGTTAGGATTTTTGTATTTGTGGTTAGGCTATATATTGTTTCCTTTGGCATATGTCTGTACTGTAACATTTTCTCTGTTTTTTTTTTAAAGAGTTTGATAAAAGTAACACATTTATACAGGTGTTTAGACAATGTTATTGTCATAGCATTAGGCTGGCTTTTAGATTTGTAAAACATTGGAATCATTTTGATGTAGATTTCGTTATATCTAATACTTTGTTCAACTTTTGTAACAATTAGAATGGAATGCATTGGAATAACATTTAACTTGTAAAGAAAGTCTAAAAGAAAAAAACAATACTTTCTTAATTATTCATCATCATCACCAGCTCACTATACGTCCCCACCGAGGGGCTCGGAGCCTACCCTAAAGTTAGGGTGACTAGGCCATAGTCAACCACGCTGGCCAAGTGCGGGTTGGTTGACTTCACACATATCTTTGAATTTCTTCGCCGATATGTGCAGGTTGCATCACGATGTTTTCCTTCACCGTAAGAACGTCGGGTAAATTATGTACATATGAAAATTCGAAAAATCGAAAATCACATTGGTACATGGCGGCGGGATTCGAACCCAAGACCTGTAGATTACAAGTCAAGTGCTTAAACCACTGAGCCACCGACGCTCTCTTAATTATTGCTTTTGGTTAAATACATTTATTGTTAAAACATTGTTAGTATTCATAAATATTGTACCACCAATTGAAATCTTCATGAAAAGTGGAAATTGAATCTGTATTAAACTCTGCTTTAATGCAATCTTATGAATTTTCTGTTAAGTAAATGATAACTTAAATAAAATATATTTAAAGTTTAAATAACATTGTTTCTTTATACATCTTTTTATTTATGCATGAAATTTTTTGAATTTGTTTTTTACTCTATTAGGATTAGATAATAAAACATCATACATGGTAAAATACTTTTATTGGTAAAACAAAAAAATGAACAAATGAAAATTACAAATAAAAGTTTCAACAAAAAATCAATTAAAACTAATACAAAAATCACTGGTCTACTTTTATTCCTATATTTTACAATTGCGTTAAAAATTGTACTGTCCACAAGAAAATCCACCAAGTGGTATGTCACGAATTGACAAATGTTTGATCCAACGCACAATTGTTTGATCCAACATACATATATTTGATCCAACATACATATATTTGATCCAACATACATATATTTGATCCAACATACAAATGTTTGTTACATTAAAGTTATGGAGGTAAACCTTACATTGGCTTGTGAGTGATTAAATTTCAATGTCCTTGTAAACTTTCAGCGGAAAAGTACATTCAGCTGCATAAATATTTATTAATTTACAAAATCTTAGGAATCCATACAGTTTTTTAATTTGCAGAAAAAAAAGATATGGATAATGAAGAATACTTATACAATTTTAAATGTGAAAACTGAAAAAGTATACAATTTTCTTTTGTAAATGTATGCATATTATGGAGCTGACTGTACACAAAATGTCTCAAACACTTCTTTACAATTAATAATACTAAAGTATCAACTATATTTGTATGACTTAGTGTAAATACTATGGAGGAACATTTGTTACGTTTCGTGTTAAGCATCCCCATTGTCAGTAGATTTGAATGATATCTGGTAGAAGATCCAGTCCTCCAGGAACGAGGGTACGAAGGCCTTGCTCTTTGTGAATGCCACCGGTGGCTTTAGTTTCTCCAACTCTTGCTCGTATAGTTCCAATGATTTACGTGATGTTGCTCCATTACCCTATAAAAATATGTTTTTTCAAATTTCATAAACTCTTGAATAAAATTATTAGGGTCGCATACAAAATTGAGTTTTAATAAATAGGGAATATGCACGTGTTTCATTTCCTTTTTTTAAACGTTTCTACTTGGTATGAGATAACAAGAAAAAAAATGATATCCAAAAAAACCCATTGAGCTTAACAAATAAAATAAAATTACAGTAAATTTTGTGCGACTTAAACGCGGCCGGTGTGGTAGAGTGTTGTGACGTATTCAACAACAAAGGATTTGATTGGTTCTCAGAGTTACCAATGAAAAAGTGATTAAATCTATCTATCACTTGCTTCGACTAATAGCGTTGCGTTTTAGAATTTGGCGAGAAAGACGCTTTTTAATGACTTTCGCTACTTAATCACGTTATATTAAAAATCTATAGATATGTTTTATTAAAGTAAATCAAAAAATTAGTCCAATTTGGCGTCATATCCATGTTGAAATCAAGTTTATTCACTTTCGAAAACTAATACGGATAATTCAATTCGGTCTATTTGAAAACCTTATTTTATAAACTTTTATTTCACACACACTAGAATTAGAAAAAAGAAAGACAGAATATATTTCACACACGATTGATTTAGAAACACGGATTTAGTAAGGAAATGGCATTATTAAGGCCGGAGGGAGAGTAACTGTTCAAAACATTGTTAGAGCAGGACAACATAGCTTATTTGAATGTAGTGTTAGGGCATTCCTGTGCGGGGTGCATAGTAGGTGTATAGAGGGCGAGTAGTGGGTGTATAGTGGGCGAGTAGTGGGTGTATAGAGGGCGAGTAGTGGGTGTATAGTGGGCGAGTAGTGGGTGTATAGTGGGCGAGTAGTGGGTGTATAGTGGGCGAGTAGTGGGTGTTTAGTGGGCGAGTAGTGGGTGGATAGTGGGCGTGTAATGTCTACGTACGTGCGTCATGAACTTGCCGCTGGGGCGCAGTATCTGGAAGGCGGCGTGCAGTATGGTGGTCATGAACTCCCACAGCTCGCCGCACGCCGACTCCGATATCGGGATGTCGGTCAGGTCGCCGAATATATAGTCCACCTTCTTGTTCTCCTTGATGAATTTATTCACCGTCAGCATGCAGTCTTCCACTATAATCTGTATAACAGGAGACCTTATTATATGATAGACACACTAGCTGTTGCACGCGATTTCGCCCGTGTGTTTAAAAAAAAATACAGCCTATGTTACTCACTGATAACATAGCTTTTTAATGATGAATTAAATGAAACCGATCCAGTACTTTTTTATTAATTTCAATACATAGTAAAATACAAATCTTTTCTTTTTATAATATTAGATTACACGAATTTGAATGTAAATTTTATTTAAAATCTTTATCATAATAAACAAGTTATCTGACCAGACGGGAATAAATGGAACTAAACTAGCGCTCTTTGACAATTCCTATATCCACGTAAATTTTAAACTCTCTCACTAGGCTAGGTATCCTTATTTGACTGTAATAGTTTAATAACTTTTGTCTAATTAATAAACAAAAAATACAATTAAAATGTAAAATATACATTATACAGAGTGAGCGGGGTGAGTGAAAGGAGTGCTGTGAATGGTGTTGATGCGAGTGGTTCGAGTCGTGTGAGTGGTGTGGATGGTGCGGGTGGAGTGAGTGCTGCGCGTAGAGTAAGTGGTGTGAATGGTTGAGTGGTATGAATCATACTAGTGTTATGAGTGGTGTGGGATGAATGGTGCGAGTGGTATGAGTGGTATGAGTGTGGTGAGTGTTGCGAGTGGGCGTGTCACCTCGTAGTTGTGGGCCTTGCGCGCGGCGAGCACGTCCCCGCAGATGGCGCGGAGGTGCGCGTGGCAGGCGCGCATCACCGTCTCGTCGATCTCCAACATCCACACGAACTTCGGCTTCTCCTTCAGCAGCTCGTACAGCAGCGCGCCGTCGCCGCCGCCTGCACACACATCTCATCTTAACCAAATTTAACATTAAAGTGAAGAAATTAAAATATCTCAAAAATCCTTTATTTTCCTAATTTTATGCAAGGATGTTTGTTACGTAATCTAAAACGACCAATTGGATCTCGGTGAAATTTAATACAGATAGAGACATCGGAAGAACACAGTCTGCTTATTTATTTATCAAACACAGTACAAAATACATATTATAATTATAATAAAAGTATCTATAAACCTAATTGCTGATCAAATCAATCAGACACTTTGGGTACTACGCTAAAACTGTTTATAGTATTTTTCTAATTCTGCGCGGACGATGTTTTCTTTTTTTTTTTATAGTAAAAGGGGGCAAACGAGCGGCGTGTACACCAAGGTGGTCAACGACGCCCATGGACATCCGCAACACCAGAGGAACTACAGATGTTACAGGCAAAAGCTAGTAAAAAGCTTTAAAATGAATATAAACAATGTGTTTACCCAATATAACAATTTCCTTTCCTTCATAATTCTCTCGTCCCCTCTGCATAAGAGTTTCCGTGTAGATCAGATCAGCTTCAGATATATCTGAAATTGAGAAACATGTTTCAATACAAGTTTTACCACACTGGAAACCCCGGTAACATTTATATGTGCTAAAATAATAATCGCATTAATTAACATTTGAACAATCTGACGACTTTGTCGACATTTTATTTACATAAATTAGCAAAAGCGCCAACTTTGATTAAACAGCCATACATCACACAGAGATAGTAAATTCTAGACAGAAAGGTCAATTTTTATTACTTGTTTTTTAGTTCGCTAGATAAACGCCTTGACATTTTATATTGCGTTAAAATACTATAAGCTAAAATATGCATAATATAATATTTAAATTTTTGACTAATAATTAAATACGAATATATAACGAACCATTTCCTAGTTCTATTTGTCTAGTTGATAACTGATCTGTGACAATTATTGGTGTTTACAATACATTCTAGAGCAGATAACATTATTTACTTACTTTGTAAGTCGTCCAACACTAACATGTTGCCAAGTGACTTGGAATGAACGATCTGCACTCTTTGGAAGGGCGACTGTTCGTCAAACAATACTTCATCAATATCATACTCTAGGAGTCTTTCATCTGAAAATACAATTAATAATTAAATTTAATAACACAGCAATGGTAAAAGCGGATAACCCTTTATGTGGTCGAATCCGTATTCGACTATTGTCTTTACAACATCACAGTTCAAGCTTAATATTACTTTGTATGGTTTATGTTAGTAAATTATTTCGTAATTATAACATTTTTTTTGTAATGGTCCCGACTTGTGTTATTCAACATTTTATGTACAATATAAATGTTATTTAAAGGAATCCTTAGACTTATCCATGTTGGAACACATAACGTGACTCCGACGCTTAGATTTTTAAAATTTATTACAAAAAATTAAAAAACGAGGATAATAAAAATATATTAAATTCTGATGCATACAAGTGGTAAGTGTTGTTTTTGAGGGATTTTTCAATAGAGCGATGTCGCTGATGTCATAAATATCTGACTGATCGGTCATCTTCGAACGAAACGTCGCTTTGAAGAAACTCTTTATATTCCGAAAGGTCGTGGACGAGAGGTTTAAGCACTCCGGCGGTTTAAACGAGAATGCGACTATGGTGAAGGTGCGATTTATTTATACCGTAACAAGACTTGTAAGTTTTCAGTTATTGGTCTTAAATAAAAAAAAAAAACAAAAAGCTCAACTGATGCCGTTCAGTAGCGATTTTAGGGATACGATCGCGAAGGGAAAGATTTCTATTACGCCCCCCTTTTTTTACTAAATATGGGGGGAGTGTTTAACAAGTTAATGTGTAATCTGCAGATCTATGGTGCCCCTTTCTGTCCAGTGCACACTAACGCCGGCACTGATGACAGTGGGGCTTTGTAATATTATAACGCCGGCATTCATAAGTTTAATAAGCGTATAAATACTGCTGTTTAAATACGTTTTAAAAAAAAATCCAAACAGTCATTAAAATGTATAAGATTTTAAATCTAAAAGGTTAAATTTTAAAATTCAGGTCTATTCATTCAAAGAATTTATTTATGTCATATTTTAATTTACACATTTTTATTAATTTTACTTATAAGTAAATCATTTTAAATGCTTTAGTAACATGTTGATTAGACAACAAACAAATGCAATTAAACAAATAAAAAAAACGAATAAACTTACCGGACGTCGGATAGTACCTGCTAAATAAGCACCTTTTTATCGGAGCGTAAGCTTGCGATTTTATGAACGTGATGTACTTTTTCAGTTGACCTTCCAATAACCTCGCCGACTATCAAAAAACATGGATAAACAAGCAATGGTTAATTAAAAAAAGACTAACCCCTAGCACTCCAAAAAAACAATTAAATCAACCAATTTTTAAATAAAAAAATATCTGTGGTTACATTACAATGGATAAAATCTTAGTAATATTAGGAATGTGAAATTTTTTTAATAAGAATTAAGTTTCTCTAACATGCTTTCCCTACTCTGGGTTTCTGGTGTAAGGTAAGGCTGAGCGTCTTTTTGATGAACACTGGAAAATTTGTTAGTGTTAAGACAAATCACACACTGTATAAATAATAAAATGTGAGATAAAAACATGCAATCATTCAAGTAAGTGGTAATGTCATGGAATCTACATGTAAAATTTAATAATGTATGAACTTTAAACCGAATAAGAATCTTATTGTTGTCAAAATTATATGAAAGGTCAGTTAAAATTTAATTTATAAAAATATGAGAATATGGTAATCATGTTCATGATCAAAATGTAAACTAGTGATCTGTGGTAATGCATTTTATATACATTTATATAATCTTTACCAGTCTGTTAAGAAAAAAAATATGAAAAACAAAGTCTGAAGCTACACTAACAAAATATTATTGAAAAATATAAAATATCTGTGTTGTACAAAAAACTGCTCATATTTGTAATAAATTTGTAATGAATTTTTGTTAAAGGGGCAAAAATACAAAGACCACAAACTTCAGCTAACCTGAACTAGTAAGGTAAACATCATATTTATAGCCCCGTTTGATAGTTGGCAATAATTTCAGTCTTTTACACTCCAAGGATACCTTCACCAAACTTTCCAGTTGTTTACAGCACTAAAACACAATTACACGCTCAACCTTAACTCAAATTATAAAAAAAAAACTATTTGTATCATATGATACACTTCTCTTTTAAATTCTTTTGTAGGTTTTTTGGTCTAACAATTTTGTAGAAATAAAAATATCTTTGATTAATATATATAAAGAAGCACTGTGGGAAAGTATGACATTTTTATTTTAAGTACCAATTTTTTAATTTTTTTATCATTTTCTGAACAAACTAAATTATTCAAAAGGTGCCAAATTGTATAGCTTGAAATGGGACTATTTAAAATTAAACATACCTATTAATAAAAAAACTAAAAAATGTTTTTCCATTTAAGTCAAAATATGACATTTATTTTTATAATTTATTGACTATGATATCTAAGATTAGTTAAAATAGTTCTATATGATAATCATGCAATATTATATTTCTACTTAAACATCAGTATGGTAACATAATATGCTTTTGTTTGTATTTTATATATTACAAGGATAACTGTATGTAATGATCGCAATTATTAGTTTATATTAACACCTTCGCCTAAATAATTGGCAGCAATAGAAATAATGTACAGAAATAAGTTTACCTTGAAATTGATTAGTGGCTCTTCAGTGTCCTCCTTGTAATATTCTATGTTTACAGTGACTAGACCCCTGTCAAACAATCTTACAGAGACTGTGGTCCCTTTTTTCCCTGTTAATAGTTTTAATGATCCGCCGTCGATCTTTATATCAGCAGCTAATATAAGATTTGGTACATATTCTTTTAGAATTGTCTCCAACTGACCGAACACAGTTTTCTGACCGCTTTCATCCCCAACCCGTGCGGGGTCAATAGAAAAATCTAACAATAACGTTTGTACAGACATTTTCCTTTAATAAGTAGCCTAGTACTGGTAATAAGCAATATTCGGACGGATACACCGGCAAAATTACGCTGAAAATATGAGGTTCTATTCCAGTTCCAGTTTGACAGAAAATATATTTGACATTTTAAGATGGGGCTGCCATGCGATTGCGAGTGAGATCTAAAATAAGCCAAGAAAAACTAATCTTAACTACAATAATCAATAGTTAATGAATGTCTAATGTTGAAAACTCTTTCTTTTTTATTGAATCATGTTACATATAATAAAATCATAATTACAAATATGAAACGTTAAAATATACCACTTTATTATCTGCAAAATTTTAAGGCAGATCTTGTAACACCGCTTCGATGGCTGTCTTTTGCAAAAATCCAAGGCTCTAAAAAGAATTTGTGATATGGCTGGTAATAATACCGAAGAAGTTGAGGTGGGTAGCAAATAATTAAAAATTCAATAACCACCGTAAAATAAAGATTTCACAATAATTTGCTAAAATACCGCATCAATTAACAATAATCTATGGTGATGTGGCTATACCAACTTTCACTGTTGCATTTGTTTCTTGTTCGCTTAATTTAAAGCACTTTTGACAAAAAATCCTGATCTTTAATACCCACGTTGATTAAAAACTAAATAGATTTGTGTATTGCTTGTATTTATTTACGTGATTCTTAATTTTTAAGTTCAAATCGTATAGGTTAAGTTTTACTAAAATGTCTTCTGTGTTAAAGGGGACTACTACTGATAGTAAGACTAACACCCCTGCCGAGCTCCCACCAGAATTCCTCATCAAGCATCCACTTCAAAATACGTGGAGCCTGTGGTTTTACGATAATGACAGAACTAAGACATGGGAGGAGAACTTGCTTGAACTGACTACATTTGATACGGTGGAAGATTTTTGGAGGTAAATTATTATTGATTCGATCATTATGTTAAACTTGAATTAACTTTCATTTAAAGAGTAAATTGTGACCAAATAAATATTTTATTGTTGCCACATTACAATACTATTTTAATAAATAAAACATCTATTCTGAAATAATGTTACATAGACAGTTTAACATTTCAGATTGTACCACCATATCAAACTACCCTCTGAACTACGTCAGGGTCATGACTATGCAGTGTTCAAGCAGGGCATTCGGCCCATGTGGGAAGATGACGCCAACAAAATGGGTGGCAGATGGCTTATCAGTCTTGAGAAAAAGCAGCGTAACTCAGATTTAGACCGATTTTGGTTGGAAGTGGTGAGTAAAAATATTTGGTTATGTACTAATCTGCTTTCAGTTTTTATGTAAAAGTGATTTGCTCTCTTCGAGAACTTCAAAGTATGTCTATATCAATTGGAGATAAAAAAATGTAGATTTTCATGTAAATTTTTTTTAAATGTTAATAATTCTTATACTTTCAGATACTTCTATTAATAGGTGAAAATTTTGACCACTCTGATGAAATTTGTGGTGCGGTTGTGAATATAAGACCTAAGTTTGATAAAATTGGTGAGTTTTGAAAGTTACTATACTTTTGTAAATTCAAAAATATTTACCATTTATAGATGGTATATAACAGGGGTGGCCAAGTGTTCAATCAACCAACTGGTTGGTTGAAGATCAACTGATCTGAACTATTAGTGCAGTCATTTGAAGCCCAAAAATATAAGTACAAAAAAAAAATATGCACTAAAATAAACATATGACACAGGATGTCATCAATGGGTATGCAGATGGGTCTAACAAAGTTGGTCATCCCAAGGGCTGCCAAAATTCAACTTTTAAAATTTCATTGTTCTAATGTAATACTTCTAGGTGTATGGACGGCAGATACATCAAAGCAACAAGCCAATCTTGAAATTGGTAGGAAAATAAAAGAGCAGCTTGGCATCCATGGAAAAATAGGTTTCCAGCTACACAGAGATACTATGGTCAAACATAGTTCTGCTACCAAGAATCTATATACTGTTTAGATTATTAAAATTGTGTCTAGAATATGCAACAATGGTCCAGAGATGATATTAAAATTAAGCATGTTTTAATGTAATTATTTTTATATGTACTTTTGCAGACAATTACATGTAAATATGCTAGAGGTCACAAATTTTCAAAAACAAATAGTCAAACATTGAAGACTATTGCATCTAGTTTGTCTAGAATTGCAAATGTCTATGAGAGCTGACATCTTCCACTCATTTGCCCCCTCTTAAAATAAATAAACAAAATTGAAATACAGGTTTATAGTTGAAGTATTATATACTTCACTGTGGCAGGCCCAAATATTGTTGTGTGCAAAACAATCTAGTTGTGAAGTAATTTATTTCAATCATTGGAATAAATGCATGTAAAAAAAAGAACACCAGTGGCTCAGGGTATAAGCACTTGACTTGTAATCTACAGGTCCTGGGATTGAATCCTGCCATGTACCAATGTCATTTTCTTTCTTCGAATTTCATATGTACATAATTTACACGATCTTCCGATGAAGGAAAACATGATGCAAACTGCACATATTACTGAAGAAATACAAAGATATGTGAATAGTTAATCAACCCTAAGTGGGCAAGCATTGTTTAGCTATGGCCTTATCACCCCTAACTTAGGATAGGCTGGAACAACTCAAACATTTTGTCTGAAAAGACATTAAAAGAAAATAACTTCCTTAATATGCCAACAGCATAGAGGTACTATGAGATTTGATATTAAGGATATTTATAAATGAAATAATTTGATTAAGTATTTGTCTGCAGAAGTGTAATTATCATCTCTGGCTGTTGGTGCTTTGAGATATGTTTTATTTAACAGAAGTAGTATTTATGTTGTCACTCACGTCTGCCTCGTAACGAGAGCTTGGTTCAACCAGCAGTTATTGATTAACAAAAAGTCTGATGTTTGTACTAAAGCTGTGCTCGGTTATGTTTAAATGGTCACCTAGTTATAAGTCTGTATTTACTACTTATTAAGTATCCGGTGATTCAGGAAGTTGACTTCGGAATTTTCTTTTTTTTTAACATTTTAACACTTTCGTTTATTTAATTTGTCACGCTTTAGTATCCCTGTACGATGGTATATGTCTCGCTAGTGTAACAACTCATTGTTTGAAATTGATGTTTGCGCATTATGTTAAAGAATGTTTTGGTATTTTGTATAAAAAGTACTAAAATAAAGCAGTAGTTTTATTTATTTACTCCTCATACCTCTTTAGTGACTTGTGTGTCCACACAAGTTTCACTGATCATTGTATTATTTAGAAAGTGTGACATACAAAGATATATTTGTTGCATCACCTAGATGAAAATGCTAAAAATAACATACAAGTGCTTCTACCATGTAATATCGTTTATCTTATCAGCTGACTAAGAGCTCACATAAATAGATAATACATAACCCGAATTTTAGGTACATAAACATGTATACAAAGTGAAATTAGGAAGTGTTAATGCGAAATATGGCTATAGGAGAGTGTCCATTCTGAAATAATGTTTCTTCAGCCAAGTAAATAAACGCTGATAATTTCAGTTTCTCCTAATTGATAACATGTTAGTTCTATTTAAAATGAGTAAACATAATGAAAGTGGATTACTAATTCAAATTTGAAATATTTTGGAATTCAATGGTTTGGTGTCACGATGTTATCGGTGATTATGAGTTTTTCCAAAAGAAATAGGATAAGGAAAATGATTGTATTGTACCACAACTCTTTTAAAAAAAACTATGATGATCCATAGACAAGAATAGTTTACGGACGTAGAAGTATTAATTATCTTTGTCCCCCAACTTACACAAAAGTTTAAGTTTAAGGTTATAAAACGGTTAAGAGCTAAATGAAACGATTTTTTTGACTGAATTATCTACAATTAATCTTTTGAATTAGACAAGTTATCTGTAGTTGTGGCAACATTTATGACGAATACGGGGAAATACCTCTTTTAATAAGTGGCGTTTTTTGATAAGACGGCTTTATAACTTGCCTGCTGCCTTCTCTTTTGTCTGTGATTAAAAAGTAATTTTTATTTCATTCTTATTTTGGATTGGAGTGGTTCTATTTGTTATGGCTACTTGCAGTAAATTGAAGAAAACGAAAGTAAGTACATATTTCATAATAATAGGCTTTAATTCTATCATAACAATAACAGTGGAGTCCGGATTTTATTTTTTTTCAATTACTAAATTATTACTTTACAGACAATTTAAAGTTTTCAAGTTAACTTAGGATTTAATCATTTATAATTTTGCAATATACAAGTGATTGCGAATATAATAACTTTAGTATCTCAGTAACTTTGTTCTGAAGGATATGCTGTGATAAAATAATATAAAATTGATTAAAATATTGAATTTGAAATCAGCTCGTATTTAAAGAATTTCAAACTTTCTTAAATAAATAATTTGATTGAAGGTTATGAAAAACGAACAAATTGTCGAATCTGAAAGTATTGAATATTTGAATATTAAACATCCTCTGAAAAATATGTGGAGTTTTTGGTTGTACACTAATGCTAGCAAAGATTGGAGCGAGAACCTTGTGGAGTTGACGACGTTTGAAACGGTCGAAGATTATTGGAGGTTAGTTTACCCAAAATGCATTTTTATGAAGCTAATGAGTTGTAGGACTTTAAGTGTTGAGACATAGTAACAGTAGATGAACTGCAAACACACCGGACTTTAAATAAACAAACTAGTTCGCAAAAAAAGCAATTTGAAAAATGTGAAAATGTTAGATACTGATTTATGTCAATTAAAACTATCGTTTTCGATATTTAACGAATGATTTGTTAGTATATATCACCATACGAAAACCCCGTCCGAGTTACCGGTAGGGCAAGACTACTCGGTGTTTAAGAAAGGCATCCGGCCAATGTGGGAGGACCCCGCCAACGCGCAGGGCGGCCGCTGGCTGCTCACGATCGACAAGAGGCGCGCTGCGGAACTCGACAATATCTGGTTATATCTGGTCAGCACAAATACTCAATACAAGCTTCCTCGCAATTTAAATTCTGCTACTTATTTACTGCGTTGGCGCAGCGACCCCAAGTGGGTCTTGACATGAGAGGTTCTCCTATCAACAGAATAATAGATTTCAGCTGTGAGACTATATTGTAGTCTTTCATCATATTTTTAATGGTTCTTGTATAAGTTAAATTGATCTTTATTAACGTAGGTTTTAATGCTGATTGGCGAAAACTTACCGCATGGAGAGGAAATCTGCGGAGTCGTAGTTAATGTAAGACCTAAATGTAAACTCGGTAAGTTGCTTAGTATCGTTTTACTAAAACCCCTGTAAATTTGAATCTAATACCAAAATTATTGTATACGATATTAGGTCCAAATTTTCAAGGTTAGAACACTAAAGAATTTAATAAATATTATACCTATAGGTGTTTGGGTGACGAACTTAAATCATAAATCAGCGAACCTAGAGATTGGTCGTAAGTTAAAGGAGAAGTTGCCGACGAACACTAGACTGGGTCTGCACTCACATAACTCCAAACATACTATTATTAATAACTTGTAAACCTTGTGCGCACATCTGAAACTAAACTATCGAACAACCGTTTAGTCTCGTTTTGATTCCTATGTGCTTATAGAACGTGCATACACTACTCGATTTTTAGTTGTGCAACTAAACAGTTGAATTGGCTGCAAAACAATCTACAATCGCAAAATAGTTGTGCGATAGTTTAGTCAAAGGTATTTTAGCAATATGTACCTTAAATAAGTATGAGAATTTATAATTAATAATAGGTAAACATTAATTTAAAGAAGGCAAGAGAGGAACAGTTTTTTTAATTTCTTAATTTATGATTCTAAATTCAAATTCGATTTGTTACAAAGACGCGTATGGACGTAGTCTGTGTTTGAAATATGCTATTAAGTAAAAGCCTATATAGGTACTAGCAGGGTTTTGTGTCAGCCACATAAAGAGCAGTATTACAATATAAAAGATCAAAGTATTTCATTTCGGTTTTCGTGTTGATTGTAGGTTATATTAACATATGTTCAGTTCAGTGTGTTTAAGCAAAAATTTAACTAAATAGTTCATATGTAAGTTAAAATTTTGCTTACACACGTTTTAACTAAACATTTCGACTTTTCAGTTAACTGTCGGTTACAACTGAGCGTCTGTAGGCTTTAGTTTTGTAAGATGTGATTGTTTTTGAACAAAACAGTGTTAATTTTTAAGTGTGTTTTATTTCTTTGCCCATTGCCCATTCTACGAATTCTTATAATAGACTAATGAAAATTTTAGGGACATTTTATTCTAACATACATTTCATCATCACCAGCTCACTATACGTCCACACCGAGGGGCTCGGAGCCTACCCTAAAGTTAGGGTGACTAGGCCATAGTCAACCACGCTGGCCAAGTGCAGTTGGTTGACTTCACACATATCTTTGAATTTCTTCACCAATATGTGCAGGTTGCATCACGATGTTTTCCTTCACCGTAAGAACGTCGGGTAAATTATGTACATATGAAAATTCGAAAAAATCGAAAATCACATTGGTACATGGCGGCGGGATTCGAACCCAAGACCTGTAGATTACAAGTCAAGTGCTCAAGCCACTGAGCCACCGACGCTCCTTACAAACATACATTTACCTTGTCATAATCGAATTAAATAAATCTCAAGACAATCTAAAATAATTACGATACGTATGTGGAGAAATACCGCATTGCCTAGATAGACATGATAAACCAAAATTAAAACTACAAATAAAATGTGGATATTAGCAATAATTTTATTGAAATATATTTTTTTTAACAATCTTAATTAAAAAAATTAATTTTATTACAAATATACAAATTAATATTAAGAAATAGAAATAGAAAGTTTCTCGAATTTTTAAACATTTATAAAGAACTAACCAATCAGCTTTTACGAATAAATTATAAAATGTTGCAAGTTCTTGAGTTTGTCTGATTCCTTATTTCTGTTTCGACTCTTTCCTCTACTTTGTGGACGGCCTCCTCCGCATTGTCCATTCCTTTGTGCACGTTTTCTTACAAATATAAAAATAAATTAATTATTAAAAAATACACGAGTAAGTAACCACAACACTAATTGTGAGGTAGTAAGGGAGGAAGGAGGAACTATGTGTATCCTATGCATTATTAAAAAGAATAAATCCAACAGTTTCTTATGGAAAAGGTAAATAAAATAGTCTTTGCTTACCTATAACTTTTTCTTCGATAACTTTTCCTTTACCCATACAAGAATTCTCTTTCTCCCTGATTGATTGGAAGATACGCGCAAATCGACCTTTCTCCTCAACTTTATTTTCGACCACTACGTCTTCATTATGAGCGTCTTCATTTGAATCAATATTATCCTCACTTCTTACAATCGGCATTACCGCTTGAGTTTTAGTTTTACCAGCTTGAGGGCTGGATTTGTCGGAAGCACATAAAATCGTCTCGTTTTCCGACTGTCCAGTATCACTCTTCTGACCATCATCACTGTGTGCGCTTAAATTAGGGCTTATTTGCGATATGTCTGGTATATGAAGCAAATCTTGAATGAACGGCGACTTTGGAGGCGGAGAGTTTGTTATTTCTGCTGTTTTGTCCGGTATTTCAAGCGTTGTCTTTTCATCGATATGCAATGGATCTAATTTTACTTCCGTCTTATGTATAATGTCTTCCACAACTTCCATTTTAATTACTGTGTCTTTTTCAAAATTTTTGATGACATTTTCTATTTCTTCTTCAGATTTATCAATGAGTTTATCCGGGCTTTGTAAAATGTCCTTTGCTTCGATTTCTGCAAGCGCTGGCGAAGTCGTGCCTTTTATTACAGCTTTTAATGGACTTAAATGTTTGTAATCTTTGTTTATGTCCGGTATATCGTGTGTACTACCAGTTTCATCAAGGTCGTTTATGTTGACGATGTGTGAGCCGCTCACATTCGCTTCTAATGAATCTATCGATCCGATTTCTTCGTGATTGTTTGCATTCACAGTGTCCGTGTGGTTTTCATTGTTGTTGGCATTCAGAACGTCGGCACTAAACATTTCGCCGATTTTTTGCCCTGGTATTTTTTGTAGCGGTGGTAGTTCGGTTAAAGATATTTTTTGCGTTTGCTCTTGCGATGTAGTTAATTCGTTGTTTAAATCGTCGTGTGAAGTCTTGGTGGCGGTGAGCAGCGTGTGGCAGCCGCCGCACGACACGTTGTCGACGATGTAGCCGTCCATGGCGGTGACCCGCTTGGGCGTGTATTGATTGTGTACTGCCTCGTTCGAGTTATTGGCGTCCTCCTCCACCTCCAAACACAATTTGTTGTGTCGCGACTCGCCGCACGTGTAAAGTAGACCGTTATCTGTAATGTATTCGCGATACTGGTACATTAACGCAATATTTAAATTAAAACTGTTTTTTTAAACATCCTTCTAAATAGATATTTACGAACGATATTTAGGAATAGACATTTCTAGTTGATATCGGCGTATTTGAGAAATTACTGTTAAGGAGTATTCGAATACTATGAACGAACTTATATAGCATTGGTGAAGTCTTCAGTAAGTTTTCAGTATTTCTGTTTAGGCCTTTTTTAAGTTTTAGCTTCCATTTAAGAACTTAATTTGCATGTCATGCAGGTGTAAAATTAATGTTTGCTGTCAGTAACCCCTATATTTGTATTTTAACAAATGCACGTTATTTAAAAAGGAACACCTACCTATTTGTGATTAATACCAGCAAAGTTTTGAAAATAATTATAGTATCGTAAATCGCGAAGACCCATTTCCTGCCCCCGAGAGCAATTAAACCAAACAATGATCGACGATTTTTCACACAATATAGAGAACTTAGCAATAAACCTTATTCTATATTTCTGCATGAACGAGATTTTTAAGTAAAGGCTAAACATTGACAACGACTAAAGGTTCACAAATACCGAAGCCTCACCCGTAACAAAAGCGGTATGCATCGCACCGCAAGCCACTAGCTTCAGCTGATAACCATCGAACATTTTCTCCATGTCTATCTCAGTGGGAGTGGTAACATTTTCTACCTCCTTCGGCATCCCCAGCTGGCCCTTCTCGTTGGAACCAAATGCTAGGATCTGACTCTCGTCCATAGACAACAGGAAGGTATGGTTAGCGCCGCAACACGCGCTTTTGATCGGCACATTTAGTGGAAGCACCTCCGGGGAGTATATTGTCGTGGCTGTGTTGGGGATACCGAGCTTTTGATTCTCATTATCGCCTGTTACGAAAACTGCACCTTTTTCTGGAAGAAAACATTGTTATAATGAACTGAAGTCTTGGTTAACTTTCATGGATCCTTCTTTCTATCCAGTAATTGAATCTATAATCCTTGTTTTGGTTTACTGTTACCAGTAATAAAGACGGTGTGGTAATATCCACACTCGACGAAGGCGATGCGCTCCATGAACTTGAGCTCGGTGAGACGGCTGCAGCTGCGCGTGCCCTCGCCCACTCCCAGCTGACCCTCAGAGTTCGACCCGCACACAAACACTCGCCCATCCTCTGTACACATTGGTTGAGGTTATTCCCACATTTTTAACGTTGGTGCTGGTAACACTACGATGTGACTAGTAGGGGCATATTACAGTACGACTTGCAAGAAGCTAGCTATGACCTGTGAGTATGGCGGTGTGGCTGCTGCCGGCGGAGACCTGGCGTACGGGCGCGGGTGCAGCCTCTAGCTCGACTAGATGCGGCACACTGCGCGGCTCCGTATCGCCTGCTCCCAGCTGACCCTCCTCATTGCAGCCCACAGTGTAGATCGCATTTGTATCTGCAATTGTAATAGCTTATGTAATTAAAAGAAACGATGATTTTCAAATCTTCAAAGTTCAGCAGAAAATCGAAGCGTTAATTCATCGTTACATATTTTCGTGTGACCTGTAACGAAGACGGTGTGAGCGCGTCCGCAGGCGACGAACATGGCGCGCTGGGGCTTGAGCCACTTGACGCAACTTGGTCGCGTCGCCTCCTCGCGGTGGCCCAGTCCCAGCTGTCCCCACGCGTTCCCCCCGAACACGAACACGCGACCATTTTCTGCACAACACAGACATAATGGTAAAAAGTAGCTCAAAACCTTTGCTTTACCCTATCCTATATCTCCGGAATCCTAGAAGTTATTTACGCTAAGAAATCATCTTTTGCCGTAGGTATCCCAACAGATAATGTACTTGAAAAAAAACTATAGTGTATAGTTAATAGGTATAGTTTTATATAGGTACAAGATATTGGTGGTCTAGGAACGTAAGGCTTAAATAATATTGAGGTTAACATGAGCTACACCTATTTGTTTCAATTAATTTCTTTTGCTGTGCGTCTCGTCTAATTTGATTACTAGATTCAGTGGCATAAAGTGAGTTCTACACACGCGAAACCGCAAATAGGTACGTGTTCATAAAAGTAATCGTAGTCAAAGATCAATGTCCTATGTTAATTTATTGGCTTTTATTATTTGAAGACTTAAGTCACGTAAAGGGCCAATTAAAGCGTTACTTGACAAAGGTCAAAGTCACCTCTTGGTGTAGAAAAGTAATGCTTTGTTACTGGTTAAGATAAGATCGTCTGGACTATTTAAGAATACAGTAAATACTAATCAAATTAATTATAGAAGTTGTTTGCAGTTTAGATGTCCGTCGAACACCATCATCAAAGAAGTTCCTGCAACAGATGTTGATGGCGTCTCTCTCTGTTTAACAGTTGTGTTATGATTCGACAGTGGAAACTCACATTTTAAGTATAGTGTTGAGTACTTACGACAGATGACAGCGCTGTGCTCGTCGCCGCATGAGATGGCAACTACAGGGTCGTTTTTGATGAAGAAGTGACTCGGCTCGTTGTCCGCGAACCGCGACTTGCCGAATGTGAACACCGCGCCCGTATCTATAAACAAAATTCAAATAAAAAACCTTTATTAGAACAAAACAATTTTGTACAAAATCTAACACACGCAGACGTAATAATTGACTATGATCATACTGAAATACAGGGAAATTTCACCGTAGGCTCAGTCCCGGATATCTGTTAGAATCTGGATGGCCGCTGAGGGAGTTTTAGTCGTTAAAACCTACATAAGCCTACTTTTATTCTAGAAGTAGGATATCTTTTTTAAGATCCTCTAAATAAAAAAGTAACAATCGCTGAAACTTTGCTTCATTCCGATACGATTTGTAGAAACAGAGAATAAATGAACTAATAATGCATTTTCAGTTAAAATTGGCGTATGTATGTACGTGCTTTCCGCATAAAATATATACATAAATATTTGCGTAGGCGTCTGTAAAAGTGCTGTAAAAACCTAGTACTCTTTGAAATAAAGGAGTTTATTACTTTGGACGCACGAAATATCCGCTGACCTTGAGGTAATGTTCAACCCCTAATCGGACATCAGATCGTAATCATGTACGAAACTCAGTAAGGCTTTCATTTGCCGAATTAGTTAAGGCGCTGGAAATAGAAACTACGAATATGTTTTATTACGCGAAAATAAAATTACACGGCTTATGTTAATTTTGACCTTCTAGAGCTTTTTCCCTCTACATGCGTACTTAATGGAAAGCAATTGTCACTTGGCCATGAAAATAAAATAGTTAGGGCCTGTCCCACCATTGGCTGATAGAGGTTCAGATACTTAAAAAAGTAAGGGAACAAAATCCGATATTTCCATCATATATTTTACACGTTCGATTGTTATCAGACAATTTACAATTTGGTGCGACATATTAAACTAAAAATAACTATGTCTGAAAATATGGTCATGGTGTACTTGGAAATTGTATTACGTTTACGAAACTTGAAAAATACCAAATTTACGTTTTACAACGGTAAACTGCAATTTTTATTAACTGTATACATTGGACTTTGTTATTTTATTCTATACTTGTTTAAAACCACTGGTCGGTGTCTTAATATTTCCCTCATGGGTTATTTGAGGGGCAGATTACCAGAAGTAGTTTCGTGCGCAATCAAGCTTTGATTACTACATTACTTAGGATTTTTATACATTTAAACTAGTTATAGAAAATTCTAAAAATATTTTTTTTTAATTATTCTACTCGCCTTACAGTGTTTAATTTGTGTTGGTAAGTGGAGTAAACATTGAAAAGGGGCAAGAAGCGTCAAGAAGGAACTATAAGAAACGCTTGTTAGATACAACACCACATTCTCTTATTATTATTTTTTGCTTCAATTATTTGGTCAAAAAATGTGAGATGTGGAGCTACAAAATGTTTTCCACACGACCTAAATTCAATGGTATTACAAAATCAATAGCAATTTAACGGCGATCATGTTATAAGAATACACTACGTTTATATATAAAAGGGTAAGCTAATTTCAACTACTTTTCACTGTTATAAAACAGTTGGTACAAAAATTTTAAATTCGACAAAAAATCACAAGAAATTAATTTTATTACATGCATTTCGTTTTTATTTCAATTCCAAAAACAACATATTTATTAATCTGTAATGTCAACTAATCCGCGTCAAAATGTTTTTTTTTTAATAATTTGAAAATGGAACAGACCTGGAATATCGTCAGCCATGGCTACTAGTTCGTGTTGTGGTTACGAGAGGGCTCTCGCCATGTCCAGCGCGCGACGGCCGCGGCGCGACGACTGACCGCTGCCCACGTGCCACCCTCACCTTCACCACGTATTTACATGGAAATTACAGGCACATACAAACGTAGAATGGAAAAATCTTTTACAACTCCTCAACAATTATTTATGTTATTAAAATGTGTAGTTTAATTTTCTTAGTTAAATAAAACGAAAAAAATATTCCCTTATTTAAATTTTCATGAATATGGTGGAACAAACTAAAACATAAGATTTTTTGGTAAATTAAGGGCTGTAAGTTAGACATTCGACTAGCTTGTTATATGTTTTTTTTTTATCATATGAGATTTTAAGATCTATGAAGGAAGAAAGTTGATTAAAACCAACTAAATCCAATGCCATAAAACCATGCCACAAACAATGTGTCTACATTTTAGGATTATGGTATTTAGTATAGTGTCATTTCCGGACTTTTTAAAGTTTACGGGTGCAACGGACAGGGGGCATTGCGTGTCCAACTCCACGCTGCACTTTGTACAAATTACTGTTGACGCTATAAAATCCACGCGCGTTATTGATTATTCTGTAGGTGAATGCTAACTATTGAATCTATGTGATGTCATAAATATTTCCTTTAAAAGATTTGCTTTGCTTTTACAGCTTAAATTAAAAACAAAGCTAAGCTATGTTATTGTATCTATGACATTGACATTTCCCAAATTACAATCCAAGTAAATGATGACAACGAATTTATCCGTTTAACTATTTTAAACATCAAAATAGCATTTTTTTTTTGGTATTTTGTATCGAGTTGAATGGTGTAAGATTACAATTTAAGACAGCGAGTCCATTGTAATCGTTATTTCAGTAACCTACAGACAATAAAATACAATTGTTGCCAACAATGAAAATATTTCTACCATAATCACCACACTTATCAGTAACGCTATAAATAACTACAGTAAAGTTCTAACTGCTTTGTTGTATGAATCGTGCTACGAGTAAATATTAGATAAAACATGTAACCTCATGAATGGCAGAATCGATTTAATCGGTTCAAATGACGTATTATTCTGAGTAACAGTAATCATTGCTTGTTACGAACCTTGACCTCTCGGATATAGAATTGCAATTAATCGATTTATTCTAAACGTAAATAAATGACGATACAAGTTGAAGATTTGCTTTCTTTAACGTATAGCATTTAATACAAGACTTAAAAAAATATGACGTTTGTTCCTATCGGCGATCACTAAAACTGATTTGTAATAACTAGTAAAATTCACAAACAGTTACTTATATTTTTAGCTCATGAACATAATTCGTTTTTATAAAGTAAGACAACAATTAGTAAAAACACCTGGCATAATTTAAACGCCTATCATTTCAGTAAACATTGTATTTCACAGTAAAGAAGACTTAATTGTTGAACTTGTTAATATGTACGCGTACTTTGTTACGCATACTATCGCTAGGTGAATCTGTGCTATTAGTCCCTAGTATGTAGTATGTGACCCATTTCTGTCACTACAAAGCTTCTTTAACATTACTCTTGATGTATTATTGAAAATATTGATTCGGCATGTATTTTAATATTCTTAATAACATTACTTTTGGATGTTAATGTTGCTTATTCTTTAAACTTCGAGAAAATATTACTAAACTATTATGCATAGTATGACCTTGAAAAGTTATAGATGTCAGAATTATAACAATAACATGTAGCCTATTGTAGATTTGATGATTATTTTGTTTTTTTATTACATGTAAATCACGCTATGTTCAAGTAACTTAAGTTAAATTTTGATGAATATCAGTGACAAGGCAATTGTTATTATTTAAGTCAAGTTAAGGTCATATAACGTTAAAATTAACAAGCTTCGTTTTATTGATAATATATTTATAATTTGGTTTTGATGTTGGCAGATTTGAGTTTTTAATATGTTTTATACGAAATTTGCAATAAGTTTCAAACGATTTAATAGAGAAATATTTACTCTTTATTTTACGGATTATTGTACCATTGTAGTCTTAATTCTATTTGAAATAATAAGGTAAAAAAAAAAGCTGTAATATTTCTTTACATCGCCCATCGTCATGCTGTTCGTGGCGCAGAGGTTGTTGGTTGTTTGGCGCGCGTTGCCATGACGACCGTATCTCAGCATCTCGCGCCGCGAAATACACTGCCATCCAGGTCGTCGACCCGATCGTATCCATATATTTTTCTATGAGGGATCGGAAAGTAACCTAATCTAGTTTTGTTACTTTCTTACAGTTAGCAGTTGGCAATAATTTTACAAGCCTAGAGTGTACTTCTGAACTAGAGGTTAAGAAGGCGGAGGAGTGTTGTCTAGATAAATCAAATCTAAATTCGCCTTTATAGATAGTCAGGATCGGATCTATATGTAGACTTCATTTGAAAAAATAAGGATCGTCACAGATATGTCATAATATTGTACCTATTCGGTGCACTATAACTCCTGTTAAAAAAATGTATTGTAATAATAATCATTACATATGAAATTTAACTTGACCTATAAAAGTTAATAGGATTAAAAATACTTTAATTTTTACACTTTACATGGTCATGTTAAATTTCAAAACTAAAGTACACACGTCGTTTTTTTTACCCGTGTTGCCTTCCAACATATTTTAGCTACTCTATACTAGATGGCGCTGTACACGTTTAATAAAACAAAATTTTCTTGGAAATTACTTTATTTAATTACATTCCAAAAGTACAAGTAAGATACAAATAAAATTAAACAAAAAAAAAATACTTTTTGTTTCAATATGACACAATATTTAATGATTCTGTACAAATTAAAATTATTCACATACAAAATAGAAAAAAAAAGTTGACATGAAAATAAATTATTTTGCTTTGAAAATTATTTTGTATCTAAAACTATGGAGGTAAGAAAATAATACTAAAATGATAAGTTTCTTACAAAACGGTGGACGTGGTATTGAAAACCAAATCTTAGAGAAAATTAACACATACATTACATTGATATTAAAGCACTTAAAATAATTATAAGGACTGGTATCCACTTGGGTGCAGAACTTATTAAAATTTGCATTTATTTCAATTAATTTTATGAAAAAACTGATTATTCATTAGAATACTGCACCTTTGGTGGAATCCAACCTTTGCATACGTCTACTCATTTTCACATTATCTCTCTCTTATTCATAAAGAACGAGGGAGACAATATATTTTTGATACGTTAAATAAATTTACAGTAAGAGTACATGCACAACTTTGACTAAACTACCCCACAACTGTTTAGTCTCGCTTTGATTGCTATCAGTTTATAATTATATGCGCACACTACTCGATTTTTAGTTGTGCAACTAAACAGTTGAATTGTCTGTCACAACAATCACACAATAGTTGTACGAAAGTTTAGTCAAATGTGTGCGCCCGCTCTAACAATTTATTACATCGTCGTCATAAAAATGCAGCCGTTCATTACAACATAGGAAAATAATCTCTCCATGTAATAATTAAAATTAAACGAAACCATATCTAGATTTGTCCATCATTCATCTGTCAAACTGAAATTTAAAAATTAAATGTATTCTTACTTACATTTACGAAATTTTACAACCGTATTTTACAAGTAAGTAGGTATGATAAGAAATTTGATGAAATGTGATTATGATAGATATAAAACGTGCAATAAATGTAGGTATTTATTTTCAATTCGTCTACAAACAGGCTATTTTTGTCTCATTTTTGTCAAAGAGAATAAAAGAGATGAATATATTTACTAGTATCTTGTTGTATGTGTTAGGCTAAGATAAAGAGAATTGTAATTTAATAACACTAGTTCTAAATATTAAACAGTACTTTCTACGAACTACGTGTTGTCTAAGCGCGCTCACAACATTGACTAAACTGTGGCATAACTGTTTAGTTTCGCTTTAATTCTTATGAGCTTAAATGGAGGAGCACATATTCGATTTTTAGTTGTGCGACAGTTGAGTCAAAGATGTGCGCGGGCTCTAAATTCTTTTACGAAGGAAAGTTTCTCTTGTCATGCGATAGATGGCGCGGTACATCTAAATATGATTTCGTGATTTAAATGCGAGGACTAAGACGTTGGTACTTATACATAAAGGTGTTAACCTAAACGACATACAAGTTGGAATAAAATTATAATTAATACTAATCGTAAAACAAAGCGAAATGCCAATATTGTGTACGACACATTTATATTGTGTTAATTTTTTTTAATAAATTACACTTAAAGCGATGAGAAAATAATTAATTTGATAGCAATATTGTATTAAACATAATGGTTGGTATAAGAAATACTTTATTGTATTTCGCGATAAACTTACTGACTAGTTTTTTTTATAAATACGCATAGTAACATTACATTGAAAGGTTAACACGTTCTCCGCTTTTACGAAACTGAATTCCATAGAGTAAGTTGGTATTGAGCGTGTTAATATTAGCATTTATTGAAATATTTTTATCTAATGATCATGTTTGCTAGTGCATCTGTAAGTTTTATAAGTGCTGTTTGCGAATAATATAAGTTTAATCGTTATCAGTACCATAGATGTTAATAGTAAACGATGCCAGCCTAAGTCTGAGCGTATGTTTTTATTTAATTTAATTATTCAAAATTAGCCTATATTCTACTGATAAATATTTTAATGCATAGATAATATCATAAAGTTTAAGATGCACAATTTAAGATGGAATAAAATTATCATTAGAAGAATGATATTTATTAAATGTGATGAAAAATCGAAAACAAGTTGACTAATATACTTCTATTTCATTCTACTCAGAACAACAGAAGATAAAAGATGAACATAGAGTAAGTCATGATTTCGTGATTGGAATATTAAAACGATGAGAAACAGCTAAAGCATTACTACATCAAATCACAATGTCAGAGACAATTTGTCAGTAAGACATTGAAATAATAAGTATAGAAATCAAAGCATAGAAAAGATAAATATATAGTAGGGTACAAAGACATTTAAGAAATATATAGACTTGGCATAGTAACCAACACTTTTTCACCGTAAACTTCTTTGAAAGGTACTGTTTGCGCGGGAGACGCTGGCAACACTTGCATACGTTAGAACCGAAAAATAACGGCGACGAAGTGATCGTACAACGCGCATACTTGTCTTATATCATTATAAACTCTGTAATATTGCCCAATAAAACATATAAAACAAACAGGTACTATGTTAATTGTCAAGTTTAGTGCCACCTTATGATTGCTTGACATGTTTTAAAACATTTTACAAAATTATAATAAGCTCTATCTTTTGTTTATTAAAACTAAACAGTCTCATAAACTAAAATTTTATTTAACGACACCTATTGACAGTTAAAGTCAATTATAACCTGTGGTTTTGAGGATTTGTCAATAGATAGCGTTAGTGGATATGAAATGTCAAGTGAAGTGTCAACTATGCTTCCTCTATATATTTTTTGAATCTCTTTGGGTAATAGAGGCTAGTTAAGTTCCGAAAAATGCCCTACTTTTTTCTATATAACTAGTTTAAGCCGCGCGCGGGTCTCGGCAGTACAATGGGACGCGGGATCATATCGAACTCTTCGACAATAGCCTTGGGGTGTAAAGCACTGATATTATTGTCGACAGTGTAAGTGCGCGAGTGCGTCGGCACTAGCACTTGTCTGACGTCATTGACGAGCCAATCGTCGTCGCGCAGCCGCCGACGTCGGACTTGTCTGTCGCGGAGGTGCCGCAGCCGCGCTAAATGCCCGTTCACCTGCTGCGGACTCAGCCCCGTGCGACCCGACCGCAGCAGCTCAGAGTTGTACCGGAACGACGCCTCGGGGTCGTGACGGTTCCATTTGTAACTGGAATTTCAAATTTGTTTTATAGAGATTTGTCTTAAGTAATAAACGTTTTTTTAAAGCAGTCTTCTTTTTTGTGACAGCTCTCTCTACATCATACTAAGTTAGTAATGGCTATCCCTTTTTTTTATACTTCCACCCCTGACTTTCTAATCGTCAGAGACTTTTTCTTTCTTTTAATTAATTTTTACAATGTTTTAAAGTTGCAATATCTAATGGCTATCCCTTTGATTTAGTTCTGGTTAGCAGACTTCACACATATCTCCAAATATTTGCATAGATATGTGTGAAATTCAAAATCAAAACCCTATTGTTACAACACGGGTTTCGAACCCAGGACCTGTAGATTACAACCTCTAAGCCCTCGATGCTGTATACTACATTGTTTCGTATATTTAACATGAAAGAGCGTAAACAATCGCAAGTACGAAGTTTTGCCTTACCCAGGGAAGGGTCTGGTGAGCCGCCTGCGGGCGTTGGGTCTAGATCTCTTCTTCAGCTCGTTGGGTCTAAGGTCGTAAGGTTTCGGGTGGTTTCGTATCGGATTCGGTTCGCGTCTGTTGGCTCGCGGCCCGTACAGCGCGGGACGGAGGTCGAAGGCTTTAGGGTTGTCGACTGGGTTGGTGGTGACGTCATTGGTGCGGGGGTCGTCGACCTCGCGGCTGACGCTGGGGGCGGTGATCTCGTTGATCTTGCCCATACGCTGCCAGCGTCGTCGCAGGTCTTTCAGCTTTGTCTTCGGCACCTTACGTAGTTTAGTTTGGCAAATGTATTGCCTCGACTCTATGCAGCTGCGCGGAGCCCATCTGAAAATGTTATTTATAGGGTAATTATTACATGTTTTAGGTTAAAATCAGTTAGAAAAAAAAAAGAAAAAATCATATTATTGTATTTAAAACATATTGTCAGTGTAATTGTTTTACATATTTTTATTAAAATATCTCTATAAAACCTTATTTTATTTTTAAAGCTTTTATACTGTACAATGTTTTGTGGATTTGTATACTACGAGAAAAACGAATAGTAATAGAGTCAATTTTTATGACGAAATGTGCATACGAATGTCAATGAGATCGTTATCAGCTATGTCTAGTCACGGCTGTTGGTTGGGCTCTACATACGTGTGAATTAAAAGTCAATTCGCTTGACTTCAACATCAATTTATATTCATACGGCTATGATTGCTCTCACGACGTCCTGCCAATTGATCCTTTTGCCTTGAACTATATCGTAATTATTCATGCTACTATTAAGTAATCTTTGATTACTAAACAATAATACTAAATTTGATATCTTTTCAAAATACAGCTAATTATTTATTATTTTAGACTAGTGTAAGCCACAAACCGTATCCTCAAATAACATTTGTTTATACATATTATGTTTTTATGGCGTACGCGTATATTATAGTATAGTGTTTGAATATTCTTAGTTGAATTTTGCTCTTAAATATGTGTAAATAACCCCGAAATAAATTTCCCAATCATACATTGCCATCTGCGAGCTGCGAGGACATAGGGTCGGCTGAGCAATGGGGCGACATAATCCGACTCTGTGGCCGCGGCTCGTAAAACTCAATGCCGATTCCTGGTATTGATTTTTGTTTAAACATAATCGCTTTAGCAAATCGTTTGGTATAAATTCGGTAATTATACAAGGCATAAGCGGTAGCGTTTTGGTAATACAAAAATATTAACTGTTGAATATACAACTATTGGTACCAAATTAATGACTTCTTATAATTGAAATAAAAATGCAAGGAGAGACATGATAAATAAAATCTATGTCATGCTAGGACTATTGCCAGATAACTATTTAGCTTCTTAAATTAAAAACATTACATAAATAAATATGCGAATTCCGCTGTCGCTTATGACTGGTATTCTTTGCAGCCATTTTACAGAATGAATTATAGAACAAATTCCGAAGTTTAGGGCGCGTGGCTCAGTCCGCTACAATGACCCTCGCTTCCCCGACACGCTTTTGTCACGAACTTGACATTTGTTACGTTAATTCAATGCCCATACTTTATTAGTGGAGGGTTGTGGTAAAACTTTTGCAATAACTGCCCTTAATTGCATGCTCTGATAACGTGATATATTTTGCTTTTAGATACTTATGGTTCAGAGATAAATATCTTAATGGAGAATCGTGCTGTAATAATCACTAGTAAAAGAGTAATATCGCCATTTTGCTATTGCGAGAGTTAGTAAGAAAATTATTTAGCTTTGAGATTGATCCTTATCGTCTTGGATATTAGAAGAGAACCAAACATTCCCTCTAAAGGAATATTTATTTATAAACTTAGTTTTAATTAGTCACCAGTTATTTTAATTACATTTTTAATTACATTTAAATCTTTCTTTAAATACGAAATATAAAAACGTAAGCTCTTTTTCTACTTAAAACTTTCTTGATCTAGTCTTAAACATTTCGATTTCAAGTTTTAAATAAGTACCAACAAGTCGCAACTAACTAATTCCACGTCTTATTTCTTCCGAGAGCTACTCCTAGTTAAACTTCCGAGCTCTGAGCTCTACAGACAATTGTTTGTCGAGTTGCGCATTTTTCTTAACTTCTACAAGCTAACTGGGATCAAAAGAAAACGTAGTTCGTAGTAGTTCTTAGTTTAGTAGATTGCTGGATTTATTGTAAACGAAGAATACATTTCCATTTTATTGTATTCTGTAGTTTTTTTACTTTAGAAAGACAATGCATTACTGAAATATCGTAATTTAAAAATACTTCAACTCAAGAATAATTTTAATTTAAATTTGACGGTGGAGGAGACGCAAAGGAAGAGGAAATATTCTATTTTATGAATCTTCCTCTTCGTGTTTTAAGAGTAGGCAATGCATTTATAATTGCGGATATATATGGGTTGCGATCGCTTCGCTTTCTCGGCGAATTCAGGTGGCCGCTCTCACTTTTGCCAACTTAAAAAAAAACCAACAGCATGCTTAAGTGGTTAAACACACATATTGTATGGAATATTAACAGATAATTGAGGTAACTTTAAAGTTTAATGAATGACTCTATATTGAAGGAGTTACCTGTAGAGAAGTTCGGGCATCATGGCGATGCAGTTCCACCTCAGTTCCTCGGGGGAGAGGCGCTTCATCTTGGAAAATGACTGGTAGTGCATGCGCCGTAGTTCGCCGCCCCACTTCCAAGCGCGCGCGCCGTAGTCGTAGATACCGCCGATCCAACGGCTCGCTTTCTCTGATAAGTATTACATCAATATACACATTGAAATGACAAGATGTTATAAAATTATAACTTTACTAGCTTACATCCGCGACTCCGTCCGCGCGGAAATAAAAAAAAACAAAAGTAGCCTATGTGTTCTTCCAGACTATCGTCTACATTTATGTAAAATTTCATCGAGATCCGTTCTGCAGTTTAGGATACAAAATTTAACAAACATCCATCTTATCTTTCGCATTGATAATATTAATAAGAAGGCCGAGGTAGATGGCGCTAGTAGCGCTAACGCTAACTGGAGATGGCAAAGTTTATGGTTAAAAAAATCTTATACTAACCAACGTCATGTTTGTTGAGATAGGTGCGGAGATTCCTGTCCTCCCAGCGGGCTGGCACCGACAGGTTGCTCTCACGGTCCTGAAGAAAAAATTATTAGTTTATTTTAAACTTTGTTATTTCATTTCACATCATACATTTGTAAATAGTTACTCGAATACTGATTTCTGTTACTCTTTTAAGTTTGTGGGTACTTAAAAAAACGAATATTATCAGTTGTTCCGAAGACTTTTCTGATGTCATATTATCTTAAAACTGCCTAGAACGATAATCTAACAGATTACCTTATAAATAACTCAGTTGTGATTTAAAAAATGTTGTTTTTCTGATAGCGAGTGATGTGCGAGCCTTGGTGCGTCAAAATGTTTGATCTCGGTGACCGATGGAGTGACATCGCGACCCACATTTTTGATATTTTTATTTATTTACCGCTGATTTAAATACAACTATGAGTAATTTAGAAGTTATTCGGTCAGATTGTAAAAATATATTTTACGCATTATGACTTCATAATGAGTAAAATTTATTTTTGTGCCGGATATATGACATTTCAAGAGTAAATTGCTTTTTTATTAATTCTGATAATAACTGTCCTTGAAATAGTGTATCAGGAGTTTTAATTTGTATATTTTTTTATTTCACAGAGGTTTCGTAATAAGCAAAATTTTTTTTTCGACATTATAATTTAAATACTTAATTACAAACTCTTACAACAACCAACAACAGTTGAAATTAATGTTCACGTGTGTCCTAATAAAAATGAAAAATAATTTTACTCGACCTAAAATAAAGTTCATTATAACAGCCGGTCTGTTCCGAGAACTATAAGATTGAATTCTCAGTGTCGAGGCTAGATGAGAATGGACGGGTATATAGAGCTTCAAAGATTATGGGGGCTCGTTGCGAATGGGGCCCACTTCTGGTTGAGCTAAGCGCGTGCATTATAGTGGGTCATGCGCAGATTCGAGCCGTAATAAAGTTTGAGTGGTATTATACTGTTCCTTGGAAACTGCAAATGTTACCATAAGCGTTAAGGACAATTGGTAATGAACGCTGGGTTGATGACGTCACTGTTCCAATCTCTAGGTGTATAGATTGTTGTTTATAATGCAGCTATGTGACGATGAATGGCCTGAAGTGGTTGTTTATGATAATAATACGTTGTTGTAGTAATCCTTGAAGTTATTTATTGATAATTTAAGAAATTATTGTTGTGTGACTGTTAATAATGTTTACCATTTATCTTTAGTTTGTTGTTGTAAGTTCAATATACAGACATACTATGTTATAAACTCCAATTGTTCTTAATTAACTTATTACTAAATTATAAATGACTAATTGACACTTAATTGTATAGCTAAAGAGCCCGCTATACACCTTGAGTTTTAACTGAACAGTCGGACTGTACGAATAAAATTTACGTGTAAAGAAAAAAATTAAATGTCATTTAAACTGCACAATTTTCAATTTTGTCTACAATTGTTGTACAATTCACCGCTTAGGTAAAACTGTGCAGTTAAAACTGACAGTGTGTAGAGCGCGTAATTAAATAAAAACAGGAAAATAAGAATATTTATTACTATGAGGCTTTATGTTACATCACTATTTCAAAACTGATGATTTACTTCCAGCTAAAAATAAGAAATCGCGTATCTAAAACATTGCGATGTCTAGACAAAATATTGCCGTTAAACATTGCTCCAGTCCTAACATCCGAACGTGGACCATAAATTTTTCTCTTTCAACAATGCTTTATTGTTCTAGAGTTTAGTTTTCTGGCGCCTGTTAAATATTGACAATACGTTATTGCTTCGTAGCCATAATAATTACAACATGTTATGTGTTAAAAAGCTTGTTTTAAATAATTTTTGACGTTTTACGGAATGACATAATTTTAGATACAGATTTAATTTATAATAGTTCAGACAGAATTGTTATATCTTATTTTTCTCTTGGTGTAACAATGGATTTATTTAAATGGTGAATTTATATCATTGGTTAGATACAATTTCCAACGGAAAATTAAGCTGTAAAGAATGCCGTGTAAGTAATATTTGAATTCACTAACAACCTTTTTATTGTAAACTTGCTTAGATTTATATTAGTGTTCTAAAAAAAAAAAAAACTAGCACTAAGACGGAAGAACCCTGGCTCCTACAAGACGGGCCTAGAGCCTAGTGTAGGAACCAGGCGATCGACCACAAATGTATTAAAAGAAATTTTGTAACTTTATAAATAAATCTTTTAAATCTTAAAAAAAAAAAAAAAAAAAAAAAAAAAAAAAAAAAAAAAAAAAAAAAAAAAATTCCGAAAGATGATACATTTCTAATAACGAAAATCGCATGTTTTTTTGCCTCTCTGTCTGTCCGAGAGCCGCCTTTGTTCCGGGTAATCTCCGAAACAGCTGGACAGATTTCGATCGGACTTTCACTGAAGGGTAGTTGACATAGACAGGCATATTATAGGCTATTTTTTATCCTAATATTGCGTGGACAAAGTCACGGGCAACAGCTAGTAATTAAATTAAAAACTGTTGCCCAATGCTGTACATCAGTTAGCTTGGCTGTCTTATCATAAAACAAACACGGGCGTTATTTTATCGTGTTATAAAACTTTAAATAACTGGGCCATAAACCCAGTTACGGTGGTCTCGTTGCATTCTGCGTGTAACGAGTCACCTGACACGTCATAATGCAGTCACGAACTGGTGTAGATACGTTGATCTATGAATATAAAATTAAACGAGTCAAAACTATCGTAAATGTAATGTTTTATAGTAAAAATAGATTGCACCACACATTTCTACTAACATCATGAAATACAAATGGTAATTTCAAACCAAAATTAAGTCATAGAAAAACATTTGAAATCTCATGTACGTAATTACGTATAAAGTAATGTTTATTATGAATATTATTTAGTAGACTTTAACCGCTAATAGTATGTGGCTAAGGAAAGCCCTAAGCGAGTATTTCAGTAACAATTAAACAACTGAAAGTGACGTTTCGATAATAAAAAAGCAACCTAACCTATATACATTTTCATCCATTTCTATTTTCAACGTTACACGTAGAACATAAATATCCGATGTCGAACTATCAATAACTACGGACCAAATAAATAGTGCGTAGGCCTTGTCAGTTACGTATAATCAGTAACCGGATGACTGTGAATTTTATGTCAGTAGCCGTGTGCGGTAACGTGAATATGACGATATCGTCAACTTGGGCGGCTGAAACATAGCCGAGATATTTATGAAGCTTGTTTACGTAAATACATGTTTTTCCTTTCATTTGACATCGAATGATAAATTATATTTTTTCGATAAATTGTATGCTCGTTCTTCCTAGTATACGTAAAATATTATTGTACTTTTGAATATGTAATTTGTAAATATAATATGACTCATCTTATTTAATTTATAAATTAATGAAAATTGAATATTGAGTGCGTCTAACCTAATTTTTAAATAAAGTTTCTGCTTTTTTTTTTATTTACTCGTATAAGCAGTGATTCGTTTGACTGCATGTTTAAATTTAGTATATGTTCACTTGACGTTACATACGATACGATTGTTTTACGTTAGTCTGATGAAAATCACGGTTAAATTTATCATTAACCTTCGTTGTTATGATTCATGAAACAAAACAGAATTAACGAATCAAGACTAGTGAAATATGAAGTAAAACTGCTGTGTTGGTAGCAACATATTAAAATCTACACTAATATTATAAAGAGGAAAGATTTGTATTCATGTATAACTCAATTGAAATAACTCAAAAAGAGCTGGCCGATTTCAAAAAATCTTTCACTATTAAAAAACTACGTCATCTGTGAGTAACGAAGGCTACAATTTTAATAATTTTTAAATTCACGCGGGCGAGGACATCAGCAATTGCCTAGTGTGATATAATAGACTAAACCACAAAGTGAAGGTTGTGCCATTGATAAAGGTATACTTGATTTAATAAACAAATTTAGTTTAAAGCCACTTTAACAACGATCTTACTGATTTTCTTTTAGCACAATAGTGGCCTCTATCCTTCGACATAATTGGAAAGGCGGCGAGGGCGGGCGGAATTCAATACATGATATTGAACAAAAAATATTTAAGTGTTAAAAAGAACCGCAAAACATAAACATTAGCATTCTGGAGCAGTCAAAACTAGAGGTCATCGCTGTTACAAGATTAAAGAGAACAGTAACTCTATGACGGCGTACACCTGTGCACAACCGCACCGACAACGGGTATTTCTGAACGTAAACACTTCGCGGTCTAGACGCACTCGGCTAGAAATTGTGCAGAGCTTAATGCCACTCAATGTTAGTGCTTGTACTGATCTAGATACCATAGAGATTTTAAGTACATTTTTACCGGAATAGACGAGCGTTACAAGGAAGAGATACAAATAAGCGATTAAAGCATTAAAAAACAAAACTGGGAACACGGTAAATATTCACTGCGGAGATCGTAAAGTTAACGTAATGTTTGCAAAAGTCGATTACATTGTTGATAAATATATCTCGTCAATTAAAACAAACAATTCCAAATATAATCCGTAATCCGCTTATATTCGTTATAGCATTGTTGGTTTTGAAATATTTTCACGGACACGTTCACATGCAGCGGCTGCATTTGAGAGCTAAAATAAAGTGTTACCGCGCACTCGTTAATAACTGTTCGGCCCAAACACATCATCTGGCCGTGCGCAAAAATTCAATACATTTCAAATAGTAAAAACAATATTGTATGCACTGAAATGCGAATTTATTTACGCTATTTTCCACGTAACGCAAATTGGTTGGAAAGCTTCAAATTGTTACACGAAATAGTAACATACATGTATCATGGATTTGTAAATCTTCATTTTATCGTTTCTTTTTTATTATTTTTTTCTTTTATCTTTTAGGTTACATATAAATTTAAAATTAATTACACTTAAACAGTTCAAACTACACTCTCAGGATTTGTAACTTTGATTATAAATAAGTTAAATTGCCTCTATCTCAGGAGCTGTGTGCAGATTTGCTTACACTTCTCCTTTCCCTTCCATGTATACACCGTGTCCCTCCCTCGGTTGTGTCATAAGGCCATCAGCAAAGCTTAGGCGCACTAGTAATAAAAGGTGTTTGCTTCCTTTTGTATGTGTAAAATGAGGAGTTGGTATAAAAATAGAGATATTAAAAGACCGTGAACATTGGCACAAAGTGAAACAGATGTTGCTGTAAATATTCAATTGTAATTGTAAGAATACGCTTTACATTCTACGAATACGTTTGATTCATTGTCGTATACGCCCTTGGCCCACAATAGCTATATATACCATTCTTATTTCACATCAAACTTTTACGAGAATATTTTTGCGAAGCACTCCGCATGTTTTATGAAAGAATATTCTACGAAATTTGTTTTTAAATGTGTAAACGATGTGCGAAATGTTATACAAGGTATTTTTTACGAAACGGCCGTACTTGTTGATAGGTTAAATTTGTTAGTAATAAAATAATATATTGGTTAATAAATGTTATGAAAATTGACAAATTTTGCAAATTACATGCATGATTTTTTATAATTAATCGTTTTGATTTTCTAACATTTTTCACCGAAGATTCCTTCTTAAAAGATATCCACAACATTTTTACATAAGAAAATTTATAGCCGAATTAAGCCATTATTGTGATAGAGTTGGTTATTAATGTCAAAGAGATGGTTCAACGATTTAATTTGGAATAGCTTTATTGTGACAAGCAATTAATAAAAGTTGTTTTTACAGTTCAGTAGATTAGGTCAATATTTTTAGCTTTTGATATGGGTTAAAGAAAAATAGACCAAGTTCACTCTTTGGTGCAAACTTTCAGTAACTGATTTACGAATCCACTCTTTAGTCATGCGTCATCTGGAATTCATATTTCACAATACGAAGAAAAAAGTTACTTATGTATTTTGTACTGTTTTAGATTTTAATGAGATATTTCAATCTCTAAACTATCATACTATCTATGTACATATATGCGATACATCAAATGTTTTGATATTTGGATGAATGGATGTTTGTTAAAGTTTGTAGCCTAAACAGCTTAACGGATTTGATTAAATTTGGTATATATGTCATATATGTCATGATAGTCTGAAAGAACACATAAGCTACTCACTTTTGTTTTTTTCTTAATATCACACGGACGGAGTCACGGGAAAAAGCTAGTATGGCATTATATTTTTAGGTGACATTTATAAAAATGAAATAGTTTATTTCTTGTTAAACATCCAATCGGGAGTCGAATACTGCTTCTTCGTGAGAGCTACTGTAACTAAGCTATGACGCCACTTCAATATGGGATTATGATGTGACATGTTTAGTATTTAGTATTGTTAATGTGCATTCCTCGTCGCAGACAGCGGCAATTAATCGCGGAACTAGTTCCAGAAATCCGCCAAGATTCGTAATGTTGGCGCTTATCCAGTATATGTACGATAGTTATGTACTTCGCGGCTCTGTTACACTTCAATTTAATTTAGAAATATTTACATGCTCATGTTTCTGTCGAAGTTATTTCTTGTCGATCACGAGACGTAAGTAATACATGCGTAATACATAAGTAGACTTCTATGAATGGCATTTTATGCTGTTCAGTTGATTCTTTTAGATTTGTTTAAATGTTTTTACATAACCTTGAAACTTCATGTAGAAATTTTAATCCTATAATTTGTTACGCGCTAAGGAAATGTATAATCTACATTCACTTTAAGATGTGAAATCTTATTAGCAACGTAATGAAATTAAACATTTTTTTAGGTCTTTAACGTGCTTTTTATGTAAGATTCAGGGATTTTTTATGTATCCGGTGTTTGTTCTTCCATCACCTACACGACTGGTGATAAAAGCGTTTATATTCAAACAAAACGTTAATATCTAACGTTTTGTTTACGTTTATCTCTCATTAGTGTGAGCGTGGGAATCTGAATAATTTAGTTTAATCTTCGCAATGAGCTCAAAGTTTTCTTGCCAAGTGGGTTATGGAGGCGAAAAGATTTAAAATAGCGTTAATTCAGTAGATTAAGTAAGTAAAATGCGTAATCATTTTACTTTTTCTTATTAATATTTATAATAGTTTACTCGCTTTACAATCACTGCTACCACACTTGAGTATACATAGCGATTAAATATCAAAGCATCAATGAATGGATAGTCCTTTATCAGTGGCCTAGACCTCGTATCGCCGTCTATTAGTTCGTGAGATACGAAGCATTTAACTAATAGTATTTGTTGGCGGTAAATTGTTCTCGTTGAGATGCGATGGCGTCACTACCGGCGCCGCGCAGACGCTAGTCTAATAGGCGCTGAGTTAACTTCGGTTTTAGCAAACTATGAAGATCATAGATTAAAAAAATATGATCTAAGGAAATTTAAAACCAAACATTACAATTATTGATATTCAGTTGTGAGAATACTTGGTTTATTATGTACAAAATGATAAGTCGTCGTTACAGGGAAACTTAGTTAAAATAGCAAAATTACGTGAACGTTGCCCCGGGCGTATAGTCGTGACATTTTGTGATACATTCACACTGACATTTGCATTTATTGTGACATCGAAGCCCACCGAAGACCCTAGCTCTTATTGAGTAATACGAGTAATACAGTTGTAATTTTATAGTTAGCATTTGCCTGCGACATCTCTGTGTGGAATTAAAAGTAAAACTTAGAAAGTAGGATACATGTAGTTTCAGGCCGCTTTGCGGACGCGTAATAACAGATCCATTCATCTAACATTTGGCGTTTTTGGTGCACATGTATTAATAACCTTTGAAGAAACATATGTTAGCAAAGATTGAAGGCATTTAGAGTTTGCAGTTACTAAACTCAGACAAGAGGAAAATTATTCAGATCAGAAATACACAATACATTGCTTTTCAAACTGGAAAGTTTCTGTTATTCCCCGTAACATATACGGCACCAGAGCACATATAAACCGTTGGAAAAAACCTTGTTTTTGTTTACATAATGTATATAAATATTTAGTATTGACAATAAATCAACATTCCTTAATTAATAGTGGCGTTGCATACCAAATTACTGATCACGTTCATTCCATGTTAATTTTACGTTCATTGTAATTATATCCCAATGTTGAATAAGCTTTGCTAAACCCTTCTGAGATTAACTATTAATTTTGTAGTTAAATGTTATGCTTTATTTTAAATTTTAAAGCTTTCATGGACATAATCCGTTTAGTCTAGAAAAGTAACTAATTGGTTTTCCTGCATAAAACATTTTGACCGCTTCCTTTGTGCTTGTAATTCAAAGAGAATAATTATTCTTCGTTAAAATACGAGTTGATTTTTCATTGCAACCTCAAGACCTAGATATACGTCTAGTGTTCTAGTGTTCTTCAAACGAATTTTGTTTACGATACAGGGTGATGAAAAATTGTTGTTTGGGTTAGCTTTTCTATTTTTATCATTGTAACGCTTACAAACTCCATCATGTAGACCTTCACACAATTGTCTAGTTTATTTTTTTATATACAGAAATGGCAAATGACTGGCCATAAACATTTAATTTAAATAGAAGTTAACTCTTACTTAGGGAGGATTAGTTAAGGTTTTTATTAGATGTGGTTTAATTAAATAAAATAAGGCTTGTAATAAGGTTGCAAAAAATAAACTGTTAACCATAGAAATATTTGTATATATATTTGATTAACGCAAAAAAACTGGCTGATTTTAAAAATTCCTTCACCATTCGAAAGGTAATTCATCCATTAGTAACATAGGCTATATTTCGTATTATTTTTTAATTTCACGCAGCGAAGTCGCGAGCAACACCTAGTGTTTAATAAAGGAGATTTGGCAAAAATGCTCACTGGGCTCTAATCATTACATAAAATTGTTGACGTATGTTTAATCAAAAAGGTATTTCAAACACTATCTAATTTTATTACAGTAAAGCCTACAGTGTGAAACTATTCTTAGTTGGGATTGACTGTTTGGAATCGGAAGAAATCCAACTAAGTTACGTTTTGTTATGTCATTGTAAACAGACGAGGTCGGAACCGCCAATTAAGCAAGTTAAACAGTATCATTACGAGATGATTGGCAGCCGACTAATGACATTATAATGAGCGGCGCGCGGTACACTGCTGTTAGTGTTAATTAATCACCACTTAACTGCTATCTGACTTTTGTAATTCCGTTCCGGATGGAAACATACCTATTAAAGGAATCTGAACGGTTCATTAGTTTGAATGTTTTGGCCATTCTAATTGGCTTTCATTTACGTATACTGGGATTCAAGATTATTGTTTGAGTGTTACGGCAATGGGAATGCACTTTTAGATACAGTAACTCATTAAATTTATTAACAAATCTGTTTTTATAATCGTGTATTAAATTGGATAATTAATTCAGAGTCAAGTAAGGTCACTTACAACATGTACATACCTACAGAAATTGTATAATGTTGCTGCCATTTTGAAATTGTAATTTATTTAATTTAATTTAAATATATTTTTTTTTTATAGTAGACCTAGAAAGAGATGGATGGATTGTGTAAAAGGTGACATGATCAAAAAGGGAGTGATGACTGAGATGACGTATGATAAAGTTATGTGGAGGACAAAAACCTGTTGCGCCGACTCTACGGGAGTAGGATAAGGAGATGATGATGATGATGATTTTTCTAGTATTCAATTTTAGTTTTAAAAGATTACAGATATAAAAATATAATATTATCTACTAATAAATTTTCTTTTCATTTCATTTTTGTGTAGATGGTACATAAATACAGGATTCAAAAGCTTAGAGAAAAAAAATAATTCCGATTACTAAATTGTTAGCTTCATAACATGTTTTGAAAAATTGAATATAAAGATTAAATTAAATATAAAGCGGTGAGCTGAAGGGGAAAAGCTATTTCTACTTTTAATTTAGGTAATATTACTTGAAGTTTATTGGCTTGCATTAGAACGGCCTTGGTAAGTTAATAAGGGCAATGTAGACGCTTGGAGACTTGGAGAGACGGCCACAGATGCTTTCTATCGAGTCACATCTGCAAGAATTTATCACTGAGTATTATGACTTGTCATCATTAATTAGTACATTAAATTAGACTAATTATTAAAGCAAGTGAAATAGTGAGAGTAGACATTCGTTTATTGGAATGTAATAAAATATTTAAATTAGATTACTGCTACAAATGTAATACGAACAGCCTGCATTTCACAACAAAATCCAGTTAACGTCACGAGAAAAAGATACCGTAAAAGGTGTTACGTATCAATTTGTCTCTGTACCAAGAAAAGATAAGAGTTATTTAAATATACTATCAGATGCAGTGTAGTGGTGGACTTATAGAGATATCGATAGGCGTCGATACGCGCTGCGGCGCCCGGCGCGCGACGTAATCGATATCCGATGCGCACGCGGCTGTCATTGGCAATGTAATCGAAAATCGAGATCAAGATCACGGCCGCGCTACTGGCACATTGCGTAACAGCTGCAAGTTCCAAGCGGAAAGCGGGGCAACTGTGCTCTACTATGTGTATAGGAAGTACTAAGGACAACTTTATTTATATTGCTTTGACTACAATATTATTTAAATATAGCTGTTGCTCGCGACTTCGCCTGCGCAAAGTAAAAAAATAAAATTACGGTGAACGAAGTTTTTGAGTTATTTCAATACATGCAAAAATACGAACCTTTTCTCTTTAAAATATTAGTATAGTTAACAAAATAGTGTAATGTATATTCTGTCGTAATAAAAATGTTTATTTATTATTGTATTGACAGTCGGGTTTTTTTAATGAGAGCTTATTAATTACTGTAGTGCAAATAACCTGCGTATATTTTATAACTTTTTTTTTTCGAAGGGGAATGCGTTACGCATACTCCATGCCTCTGGGCAGACACGTGAGTTATGTGGGACTCTCCCCCCATAGTGGGGGGCATACCTCACTAAACCCCTTCGTTCCCTCCTGGCTATTGTGTGGGACGCCACGGGATCGCTTGCGCTTGCCACCGCGACGCATATTTTATAACTTACGCCAAGCTACTTTATGTCAATTAGAAATCGTTAAAACGAATTCTCAACGAGTAGAAACAATTTTTTCTAAGTAAGAAGGTACAATTGTAAGCAAACAAGTCAGTTGTGGGTACCGCGTATTTGTAGAGTTGTGTAACAAGGCCTGACTGAGGGCCTCCTTATACAGTTGTGATCAAAGCATTTCGTTACGAGTGTTTGGTAAATACTTTTATTGAATTGTAAACGTGGCACCGTTTTTTCAATTGACGTTACGTCAGTTAATTCAGATGAGTATTTTAATCACCATGGTAAAGTTTTTGACACAGGGAATCATTAGTTACGTTAACGTTATTAAGTGTTTCATTTCACTTTATTGCAAGATCAGTTGGAATTTACATTTATGTTATTATCATATCTCTATCTTTCTGACGAGATTTATTTCAATGTAATATTTTTATGTAAACAATATTCTTTTGTTTCAGAGCGTTATTGAATTAGTAGAATCATTTCGCTTACGATGTTCTTAATATACTTTATACATTTATTTTTAGATAGAATTCAACAGTACATCACTACAGATTACATAACTGACTATAATATGAATAATTTAGCAGTGATATCAGAAAATCTTTCGTTTTTTTAGAATTGCAATACAAAATGGGAAAACGATTTTTGTACAATATTAGTGATTTGTTATTTTTATTAAAATTGATATGTTAATACGGTAAAAAAAATATTTATTCTCGCATATCAATCGGCTTCAAGTCGTGTACTAAGATTGTATTACTAAATATTTTATGTGTTGTACGTGGTGGAACGCGGAATTTATTTTGCAATGTTGTTTTTTATTACTTGGAGTTTCCTCATGTGTATGAAGAATTACCGTGAAAATAGATATTTTTTCATGTAACAATAAAATAAAGTTTCTTATACGATTCTTAACTATTACATTGGAAATATATTGGAACTTAAAGTTTCTTGTTGCAAAAGTTTGTAGAAGTTGCATCGTTATTATAAAAATAAAACGTAGCCGTAGACAAATGAACTAAGCATTCTCTAGTATTAGCTTAGTTGGAATTACAAGATGATCCGCCCCCCAATCGCATGTGATATATGTTTCCTAAAATGGAGATAGCAATTAAGTTTATTAATATGTCTTGTTCAGCAACTAATGCACCTTCTGTGTAGCACTGAATGATTTATAAGCTAAATTAATGATCCGTAACTCAGAGTTCAACGTTCCATTTCAATTGAATTAGATAATTTGTAGTTTTCATTGTTGATTATTTTAATATTACATTGAATCAGCGATTTACAATTATTATAGCGCGAATACGAAATTTCACACTTGAATATTAGTATAACAATTTTTTTTCTATAAAGATTTCTCTTATATGTTTTTTATTTATCTGTGGTACAATCTTCTTGTCACGAAAAGGTCCAAGAAGGCGTTTACAAATGACGTTCGATATCTCTAGTTATCGGTTTTATGCGTGATTATAAATTCAAATAGGCTTGTCATTTAATGAACTATAAAGCACTGTGAGCACACATACGACGCTATGCGGCCAACTGGGTCAGCAGATTCTAACTATTTTGTACTCGTAGCGATCAGCTGTGGTATTCGCAGATGACGAGAGTGGCGTGCCAATGTCATCGCCCTTTTCTCACTGCTGGCACTCAGAGTGGGATTTCTTAGAACTTTCTTTTGGCTCAAGTAATGAGATATCAACGTTTAAGATATATGGAAGACTTATTGAACTATTTTTCTGTCGACAGAACGCTAAAATGAGATGACTGTCATTTCAATTGGCGAAAAGGGAACAAAGTGCAGCAACGCTTCTGTATTTCCTCTGCTATTGCGGATGGCCATGGGCGATGTTCTTGCCGATCGCTTGCCCTATTCCATTGTAAATAAAAAAAACAAAACCGACTTCCAAACAAAATACACGAAAAACAAAACAAAATGCACTAAAAACAAAACAAAATACACCAAAAACAAA
>NW_013524901.1:947328-990495 GCF_000836215.1 Papilio polytes
AAAAAAAAAAAAAAAAAAAAAAAAAAAAAAAAAAAATATACCGTCGAATTGAATACCTCCTTCTTTTGGGAAGTCGGTCAAAAAGAACGAACTCATGCGTGATTGCATCAGCAAACAAGTCTGCAAACTGGTTCAGAGTAGCATAAATAATTCATCAAAGATTAAAAACTCTTTTTCTTAAAGTGTTCCATCAAATTGTGAATAACAGGAGTCACTTCAACATATCTATAACAAGACGAAACAGTGTGATGGTATTTACTAGTCTTTCGGTAAGTGTGAAGTATAAATTGAAAAAAGACTATCTCTTACAATTTGCAGTAGGCAACAGATGCGCCTCATCGATCGTTCGTTCACATCATTTGTATCGATGCGGGTCTGCTGCGAGCGCTGACTAATGCAGCGCTAACAATAACTTGCTAATACCTTGAAATTCGCATAATATTTCGTCACGGAATGCGCCAATCTTCAAATAGATTTCAGGCTAAACACGTGATGCTGAAGTATGAAATATTTATTAGCGGGAAAATTTTATGCATCGTTTATTTTTAACTTCGCGAGAGCACTTACTGATATTGTTTTCGTTTTAGCTGTGTATCTGCCTACATATGTATTATACATCATAAACTTAAAGTTGCAACTGCACAATATTCTTAGAAACAGCTTGTCGTTTAACTTCGTTAATTAGTTAAAGAAGTGTGTTTAGAGTATTACTCATAACTAGTTTTATAACTGAACTATAATAATTCATATTTTGTTAAGTATGAAGAGTATTACCAACAAAAATCGCTTAAATGCTTTTATGTTAAACTTGAGTTCACCAATGTGTACTATATCTGTACAGTTAATGCCACGCCCTGTGCATAAAAAATTATATTCTTTGCGAACAATGGCGGAGTGTCAATTCTGACACTTCAATATGAACGTGTTTCTCTCGTGACTGACAAGCGCTATTTAAACTTTGCTTAATACCCTATTGAGTTCCTCTATGTTATGTTTTTAATTTTAATATTATAGAAATACGAATGTATTTTGTCATGCGTTAAAGACTGTACACATATGAGGGCAGCAAATCATCGTACTTCGTCACACATAAATGCAAACAATGTCATACGATAAGCCTCTCCGACCGGCGCCGGCAATCAAACGTAGATTTATATCAATCAACTTTACGCCTACGTTGAATTATAAGTCCACAGCGCTTTAATTTAATTAATATTACAAAATTGACGTATGTAGGAACATTTATGAGAATATATTGCATCTCAAGTGGCTAAATTTACACATATAAAGTTGCTATAATCTTCAAGTTATTTTAAACTCTAAAAAGAAAAAGTGTACTATATCGTTTATATTTGTGTACGACATTGTTTGGACGTCGCTAAGCCGTTTATAATTATCGTTAGGAAATATATTTCACTCATCAAAGTGTGTAACCATAATAAACACTTAACATTTGTTTATATTATACGTTGGGCTATTATAACAGTATAAAAATATGTATTTCTTTTAAACAAAAGATATGGAGATTAGGGTAGGTCGTTTTAGACCCGGTAATATTTCTACTATTTATTTAAAATATTCAAATAATTTGAGTAATTAAAAAAAAAAGACTCGTTATTGAGGCGTGTCGACTCTATCTTATATTAAAAACTGGTTTGAATAATATGGATCTAAACTTAAATCAGTATTTTGTAACTGAGTGTGAAATTTAGTTAAAACATCCGTAAGTTACGCCCACAACTGTTGAGGGGCGTAAAGGAAATAAGAAAAAGTCAGTGTCGCGGGCGGCGAGAAATCAAAATTAATTGAGGGCAAGTGACATGTTGTTATGATTATTACTGCAATGTAGTTCAATATTTTAACAAAGAAATTACACTCGAGTCTTTTGTACCATTTAAGATAAATCGCTACTTGTAAATCTAGGTTTTGAAAAGCTTGCAACATGCTCATCGCCGCTTGTATATTGCTGAATGATTTGGTGTCCATAACGTATCGTATTTAAAAACTTTCCTCACAATCTTTAATCGATAGTAAAAATTTGACAAAGATGTAAATCTCACGACCATTGTAACAAAGCATTTTAATCCTAACATTGTTAAGTTAGCCTTAAGTAAAGTTGTTTTGACAATTAATTTAATTGGTTGTATTTCAGGAAAGGATAAATGGTTTTAAACGTCTTAATAGCTCTTATTTGTTTTAGTTAGTTACAAGGAGCAGTTAATTTCTTTGAAGCACATTTATCTTTCTTACTTGTCGTGTTCTAGCGAAACGTGTTTGGTAAACAATTTCAATGAAAAAGAACAATTGTTTCTATATTTGTGACCACAACCGCTGCGTGAATCAGCGTTGGGGCGCACTCTGTTGTTTTCACTTTGTAACTGAACGTTACTCACACAAAAAAACAAATTTCGCTTTTAGTACTCACTGTACGGTGTTGAGTAAAATGTGGTACTGCTATTTTCTTACCGTCTTAAATTAGATTTAGTTCTCTTGTTTCGTTTACAATTCGTACCCAATAAAGTACATGTCGTGTGTTCATAAGAATAAGAGTTTACAGGATAATTTTAGTATCTTATTAGATTCCATATTTAACCGACCAAGGATACCAATTCGTCTGTTTGTTTATTCCCTTACTCTTCCTCCAACTTTATTGCTAATAACGTTTGTTTGCATCTACTTTGTTGGGGATGTTTTAATTACCTCTCTCTGTTATTTGGGAAAAAATTGATAGAAACCTCTTAAGCAGAGTTTGACGAATTAAACTACTTGCATTTTCATTGATAAATTAACTTTTACTGTCGGAATATTTCAATTTATAATAGTTTTTATTTTATGTAATCTCGTAGCGGAATAGCGTTCTCTTGTCCGCTAGACAAGGAGTGTTCTGTTTCAGACGGGGCTTATCACTTACAAGCGCCGTTACATCAATAAAATTAATTGCTGATTATTTTCGTCTGAGGTCAAGTGGCCAATGCTCGTTATAGGAGATGATCGAGTGTATGAACCAACTACCTAAGAACTATTTATCGCCGTGAGATTATGTACCTAGTTAGTTTTATATTTGTGAATACCAGGATTGGAAGATTTAAAAATTATTATTTCGTATAGCACGTGATTTAGAAATGAGGCATAATAATACAAGGTCAATAATTTTTAACTACTAAATGTGCAAGATCCACATTGAAGGACATTTGAATGTTGACATTGAATCTACGAAAATGCAACGCAAACAATTGACAGATGTTCCGTCTGCATCAAGGTGGCGTGAAAACGCGGACATCCCAATTCACACTTAATTTGCTTAAACATATTTACGCGATAATCACCCTCATTGTTAGCACAATTGGTGATATAATCGCAGACAGAGTTTCCACTTCATACGGCACACAAAATTGGGTCATGACAAATGAATGTTTACACGTGACACATCTGTGCAAGCAACGCAGAGCGTTTAATTACTTCATACCTGATGCGATGATTATAACGTAGACAGGAAATAATATTAAAATATGGATGAATGTAAAAAGGAAAATACAAAATGTAAAAATAATTTCGTTGTTCGACAATAAATAGACATTTCACTTCTTTTTTTACACGTGTGAAAATTTTCCTGGTTCGTTTTCTTTGCCCGCTTTCTTTGATTAAAAGTGTTATAAAATGAACAATCACTTTATTCAGAAATGTATAAATAAATCTTTAACGTTTTCGAATAAAGTAAACGAATACCAAGAATTAAATCCGATAATGTGAGTGTGTTTTATATTTGCTGCGGTACTCATTACTATTTCTACCGGGATCGCTTTGACCTTCAGATGTGCATCGGAAATAAGTGTACATAGGGTTGCCAACTTTCAATAGACGTAGGCCTCACCACTACAAAAAAAGGAGAGAGATTGAGCCTGCAAGGAAACGCGTTAAGTCCTGATCCTTCGGGTCAAACCTTTTTTTGGTTCAATTTTGGGTTGAGTCTGAAGAGGCAACCCTAGCTGAAACACACACCGGCTAGTTGCTAAGTGTTACACGTATCTCACGAGTCTAGACAACTGATGTAATGCATTTTATGTTTGTCTATAACATGTTTATGAGCTCCTGGTGTTTAACTGCTGCGGTTGATTTCGTTTTTACTTGTAAAAAATCGAAATTCTTTTCAATTCGTGGTTTCTAGTTGTTTTATTATGAGCCATTGAATTTTAGTAAAATCATTATTTGAGTGTAGTTAAGCAATAAGAAATCGCAGTTGAAGGCCACCGTGGGGTTTTAGTCGGCGCAAATCCGACATAACTACTCTTGTCTCTCCAAGGGTCGTATGCGTAAAACATTTCCCCACAAAAAAAAAAAACATCAAGAAATTATTATAAAAGATAGAGCATAGGGGCCAGAATTAAGTGAATTTTTTTTCTGTAATCATCAGTTCTATTTACAAGTCTATACCAATATTTTACTTTAGGATACTTTGACACACTTTTTTTAGAGTATCACAATGAAGATAATGTTGTATTCAATGCTAATAAAATTTTAGGAAACAATATGAGCTTAGAAGTACATATTACATACTCAGTGTGAAATCCACTTTATCATTTAAGGCTAGTTATGAATGTTCATGAATTGTCACATTGTTGACGAGAATTGTATGCAGTTTTATGGATCAATTGAATGGTGATGTTCTGAGATCATCACGCGCTTGCACAATGTTAGTGCAACAATTTAGTTTGTGGTTTACATGAATGAGAGTTTAAAATACATTTTAATATGTACTTAGTTTTATAAACTAGGTATTTGTAGTATTGAAGATAGAAAATATATTTAATTTCCTTGAAAACGTTATTAGTAAACTAGTAGTTTCTAAATTATGCAGTACTTATAAACAATGTGACTATTTTCGAACCACTTGAAATAATAAGACGCTCAGAAGTCGCCATCAGTTAACGCACTATGTAGCTTCTAAATTCTGTTTTAACACGATGGTATATTTATTGTTGAACAAACGACATGTAAATTTAATATTTAAATGAAGGCTTCTGCAAAATTTAAATCACGAAAGAAAGTTACATACATTACTTTAAACACAGTCAGTGCAACCGACTTATTCTATAAGTTAAATACATGGATTTTCAGTGCAATATTCCTAACGAATCAATGTGATAATCAGATTAGGGCGCAGTGTCTCGGTCAGTAGTATAATGTCACGACAGCAGTCAGCAGCCGCGACTAGCGACGGCCGGATATAACTCTGATCAAATCATTTATTTTGGACCACACAACACGCTCGCTACTCGCTCTACGACAGTGGGCGGTGAGTTAACGATTTCGTAGACGTCGTTTTTCTCAGTCCGCCATTTTGCAATTATTTAATGACTTTCGACGCATTTTTGAATGTATGTGGTCATTATTAATGAGTGAATATAAATGGTTTGTTAAAAATGTCAAAATAAATGTAATTTAACGACAAAATGTTTGATTTTATAAAAGTGACTGTGCAGTTATTAATGCACGAGCGTTTCCTAGAAACATTAAATTATTGAATAAAACTTTTGAAGATAAGTCATTATTTAAAAATTACTCTAATAAAATGTCATAGACCCTATTATTTCGTGAATAAAATAAATGCTTGTCCTGCAATGTCAAATTAATTTCTAAATATCTATTTTAGTATTGATAATTCGTAGAAAGTGAACTATATTACACAATAAGTAAACCTTTGTAATCAAAGGTTTAAATTTACCATTAATATGTTTTAAAAATGTTAAATAAATAATGTGTGGCAACCCTATTTACTACTTGTCATATTGCACATCATTTGAACAATTGAATGAGCCCAGATGTAGTGCTGCAGGAATTTGTCTCGTTACAGAATGAGGTGCTAATGACAAAAGCTGGAGCGGTTCATTCTCCAAGTGTCGGTTTACAGATTCCGTTAACGTTCCTACGCATTTGTTTGTTTTTAATATAAGAGTTTGTTTTGAAATGTCGAGCCGATGACTCACTACGCATCATACATTAAACAAGAGGGGAGAATGAAATTAATATGAAAACAAACATCTCTATCTCAAGTTATTATAAGGCGTTAATTTGTAAATAAAAAGTATCTATTTTAAGAATTATTTACGCACGATCTTACGATCAAATATTTTACATCTAGTTGTCTTCATAGATTTCAAACGATTTTTGTGAGCGACGTGAAATCGATTATTTCACTCGTCAAATATGTGAATTGATTATACACAATTTTTATTGTAGTTTTCTAGAACATAGTTCAAATGTTTAAACGAAATGAATAAAAGAGATTTTTATGAGAATTAATTTATTTCGCAGTTTAAAATTATATGCAACCTTCCGCATATGCAAATCCGGGTCACAACCCGGATTTCAGGTTGAGTAATTAGTTATTTTTTTTTGGTAATTTTCAGTTTGTTCTAAGCTACGTGTCGTGTTTCCTTAAGTACTAAACGTACGAGTGTTAAAAGCATAAACTTGTTTTCATATGTGGTGGTAAATATTTCAGTCATTTATTTTAGTTTAGATAGATAACTTCCTTTTGAGAGACGACGACAGAAGACTATTTTTAATCGTGTAAGTTTTACGTGTCAACAATTTAACCATGTAGCAGTCGATAACTACACAGAATTAAACTTTCTGATCACAGACAGGTTGAACGTAAAACTAATTAACTAACTTACGATAGGACTCACTCCTCATTCCCGGCAACAGCACTTAGCGTCAAGTTTCAATTTCAAAGGAATTGTTCACGTTGCGGAATCAGAGATCAAAGCAGAGCCGGTCACTTGGCAGTGAGCAGTGCCACACAATACTCTAAATTCATTGAACTACTACATGATTTAAAAAAATAACAATATATTTTTAGTGCATTTTTGTATCTGACATAAAATTCCTGAATGTGTTTATTGTGTGTTATGTAAAAATTACGATAACTTTAATGAATTTAATTAAAAGAGTTTAATTCACATCAGTTGTATGAGTTAAAATAATATCTATAGTGAGATGAGCTCACGGCAATATTAAAGGTCGGGCCAATGATATTTTAATATAACCTCACAATCATCGATACGTACCAGCTGTGAAATCATTCGATGAATATTTTTAAACTCTAGTCAAAGAACGTGTTCGATCGGCCTTACGAATTGTTATTTATAGGTCAGTTTTGATTAACGACTCAATAACGAAACGTAACATATGCTTCGGAAGCGTATTATTTAAATATATGGGATGAGTTGAATTTCTTCGCCGGCCACCATGTGTATGGTGGCCGGCGCTGGAACAACATAGCAACAGATTATATAAACATGTGAGCTATGCTGATCATGCACGTCCGCGGTGGTCTATTTTTTATCTATTTCAAATGTTTCAATAGTACTGACGTAGGCCGATGATTTCTCAAGTATCGTGTACAAGTCGTACAGGACTTCGCTGTAAATATTTAGTTCTTTGAACAAATATCCATAAGATTTATACTCATTTATGTATTTTCGTATTCATAAATGTCAAGCGATATTCCCTACAGCTGTTATGATAGTAAAATTATTAAAAGATTTGATAACAAGATACGCGAGGCCTATGTAACCTTGGAAGATTTAAAATAAACCATTTAAAAGTCACATTAATCTATCTCTAATAGCTCATTTCCCTTTACAATTTTTCATCATTCCAACCTACTAAATTTAACAAAGCTGAAATGTTTATAATAAAAACTATGTTTTTTTAAGGAGTAAATATAGCTTATTTTTACTACATTATTTTGGCAAGAAGTTGGCAGTTAACTTTAGGCGAAGATAACTTTTTTGCGACGGCCGTAGCTTTTAATAAAACCAATTTATATGTTTTGCTTAAAGCTTTATCTTGTCTATTGTCTTGTATATTGTTTTAGCGAACGTGCCTTAAATTCAAACCACACGCGGATTTACCCACTTGTTTTGATGATTGAAAAAGACAATTTTGAATTCATCACTGCGTTCGTTTAACGAGTTTTTCCTGGATTTGTGAAAATTACTTTAGTTTAACGTATTCGTGTCGTGCTACTCAATCTATTTGTGACGTATTCATATGTAACGCTTGCTGTAGACATCGGGATGTATGGAGAGTACCGTTTGCTTTGGGTTGCCAGATGTCCGGTGTTTACTCCGCTCGTGCGGAATTCCTACGCCTTGTCCTGATTACCGGGAAATTATGTAACGGTTGAATATAATTCTAATAATAAAAACCATACGGATCTTCCTACCGTCCTAATATTTATGAAATGTTTTGTTTTATTTATGATTGTGATTATTTTGTAAAATTTTTGGAGAGAAATCTGAAGATAAGCCTCGACATGGTTGATTTTATTCTTAAACTTATGTTTACTACGATTACTCGTAAGGCATGTAAACCTTTTTTTAATTACGCATTTTTATGAAAACAGACAACAATTGGTTTCAGTCTATAATCCTGAAGTGGTAACACCATCTTAATGGTATGCAAAAAACGTTGTTGTATAACGGTGCCGGAGTCCGACAGTTGTACTGTTAAATTGGCGGCCGAGGATATTGTGCGAGAACTGGTTCCATATTAGTCTGCGTCGACCAAACCCACGCGCGAATCATTTGTTATTGTTGCATAAACCTCTCTTGTACGAGTATAATGGCTAAACTAATATTTTATGTGCTTTGTACTTCCGATTTTAAAAAGAATTCACCTCTGTTGAAGTTCAAAACGTTCGTGTGGTATATTAAATTATGTAAATTAATACTCTTAAATCAGGATTAGCTTAGCATAGAGCTCGTGTGCGGTGCGACGGCCATATCGTTTCATAAACTCGACATCTGTCAAATAATTCGCACGCTTTATTGGATTGGTGACAGATAATATAGTCTTTGCTTCAAGCAAATATTTCTCCTTCGGTTTGCATCGATTCGATTTTGACCATATTTATCTAAATAATTAAGTCGTTCATAAAACATGAGCTTTTGCTCTTTATAACTAGTCCGATGAATGCCATTTTTGGAGAATCAACAATTCAATTCATAAAAATTGATTGGGTTTTATCAAAACATCACATGCCATTTCCAAATGTTATTCCGATTGAACATAGTTTTGGAAGCAAAAACAACTGAATGCTCCATGAGTCAGAATGTACATGTATCTTGTAGAAGTATTATCTTATTTATAAATGTTATGGCTTTAGTTAATTAACGAGCGAAACACAATTGTCCGTGTAGAGTGGTGTATCAACTGAGACAATTCGGAGACCCTAATGTTAAGGACACGAGTTTAATTTTACGACTCGCAATAAATCCAAATCAAGATGTCTGGTACTGAATTAAATGCGTCTGCTAAAATGTCTGTCCATTTTTTCGCCTAATTAATGATTGTAATATTTTATAGAAGCAATAAAATGATTGTATATCGAGTTTTAATTAATATGTCTTCATCAGCGAGGTGTTACAGTAAATGATAAAAAATATGTTATTTCCTATTTAAAGTATGATACAGACCTTTTCACACTTGTCCGTTGTTCGGAATATTATCATAATAAATGTAAAAAATCGAATCAATTTAAAATCTATGCTATAATATAAAGAGGTAAATTTAGATTGTTAGTATTGAATATTGCTGTAACTACTGAATCGATTTCAAAAATTTTTTCGTCATTAGAAAGCTTTATTGTAATTGAATAAGCTATATTCTGTATCACAGGAAGAGTATGGATGTAACAAAACTACGTAACGGATATTCTTTGCCACCAAGGCAACAAGGGGCGGATCGCTAGTACGCAATAAAATGAGTCCTTATTAATTCAGTGAAACTAACGTGCGTAATAAATGGAATAAAGATTGCATATACGTTTGCGTATCCTAAAGTCCGTAAAAAACTGTGGCAATAGGTTTAAGATAAACATCAGTCAGCTTTAGAATTTTAATGTGTTTTTAAAAGCGAGTAACCGATATACTGGGCACGCACAATGTTCACAGATTGAGAAACATTGCACCGCAAACAAACCTTCGATTTACTTCAGCAGAATATAATTACAAAGCCATATTAAATCAATTTCTCAATAAAATAATAAAAAACAACTGAAATGTGCTTCGAAGTTAAACGACTTTGAACTTTAGAACGACTTAAAATGAATGAAATTTGGACTGTAATCTAGGCTGTAGAGAATCCTCGATTCAAAGAATGTAAAAATTGAATTCTACCTACTTTCAAAAATTGATTAACCTGCGTTTACTCTAGTTTGTGATACTTATAAAGTGTAAGGTTACCTTGCAGGCGAAGAGTGCGCTCTGCCAGGTGGCATTGTTGTCGCTGAAGAAGTAACAGCTGTGACCGAGCCGGATGAACTGCGGCGGGCACACATACGACATCTTCGTGGTGTTGCGGTGACCCTCCACACCAGGACCTGTTAAACATGCTAGTGTTACAAATACATGACATTCACAAACCTTGAAAGTCCGATTTAAAAAGAATAAAAATAAAAAATATATATGTGTACCCTTTATTGTGTTTACTATTTAAGGAAAAATAGTAAAAAAAATCGAAACGATATTTCTGAATATTGTCTTTCCAACTTATTGCTTCAAAGGTAGCAACATTTTGTGATAGGCTCCTTTTTGCTTTCTAACTTGCAGACAAATTTCATTTTATTGTTAACTTTCAGTAAATAAACAAAATATTTAAAAGTAATTCAAATGGGATAGTAACAAAAAAGGTCTTTGCCTTTTTTTAGCTGTAAGAAAACAATCTTGCTTTGAGATGCTATTGGCTTGCTCGTAGTTTTTGTACCTTGCCCGTATGACTATTTTTCTGAAAAGTCTGAATGTGAAAAGGTAAGGGTAAGTAAGGCTAAGTCAGCGAGCAAAATCATTCAAAAAATGTAACTCCATACAAAAACAATGTATCGGTTGTACATGTTAATTTACATTTTGATGGATTCTAATATCAAATTCTGGTTCTTAAAGAAGCTGCATCCGGAGTCACAAGACTAACGGTCGTAGGCGTTGGCGCCTGCGAAACATTTGGATAACTTGTTTTCAGCCAAGGCCGAGTGGCGACTAAACTAGACTTTGTGTGACATTTATTGTTATACAACAAATAAATAAGAGAATAATAATATAATTGAGAAATCGCATTTGTCAGGAATTCCAAAATCTTTGTAAAACAATTCGAAGGAAATTAATTTAAAATCTGTATGGAATCTCAAAAACCTTTGACGAATTGCAACGAAACAAAATCTACGTGATTTGTTTTCAATTTTTTAATTAACTTATCATAAATACAACCAACATTTGAGAAACAAGTGTTAGATAATTTTACGATGTCTGTATTTCGTTTGTGCAATCCATTCGCACGATAATTTTCATTTATCAGATTAACGGGATTAGTACTGTTTGATACAATGTTGTGAATTGATTTATTACTATAGAATCAGAGCGCGCTAATACGTCTGTCTGTGAGTCTTGCCAAAGAGTTTTACTAAACCTCATGACTTTGAATAGGTAAGGAAAGAAAACTATCAATTACATACTTTCTTTCACTTTTTGTGTCTTTTTTGTTTGCCTTCTAATGTTGGAAACACGCCATTAGTCTTCGAGCAGACTAGGTGAATGCATTTTTTTGGCTTACAGTTCGAAGTCGATATCACATGTTAAATCTAAAATCTCAGATAACTAGTTTTTATTACTGTTAGTTAAGGGAACACACTTGCGATAAACTTGTAAGTATTTATTTTATTAAAATATTTTTAAAATGTCATAATAACATAATTAGTCTGCCAATCATAAGCACAAAATGAGTAAATTAAATACATCTTAAGTCGACGGCTTAAATCACAGGAATAGATCATAAATCTACGTGCATTATCACTGAATTTGTAAATTTTAAGTCCTAGCTTAACTCAGAGCCGTCTGCTTGATAAACTGTGCAATTGATGAATAATGCAGCTCTATGCCACATCGCTAATGTACTACGTGAGTCTGCCGTGTCTCATATTAACGACTACAATAAGGCTGTATTATAACTTGAGTATAGGTCACCTCTGTTTTACAGGACACAGTATCTGTCATATTAAATTGTGATTTGAATTTATATAGCGATTTCATTGTTAAATATCTGTTTAGTAATCTTTTCTGTCACTTACGAGGCAAAAAATTCTTTAAATTATTGTAATGCTTCAATGCGAAATGAAATTTCCAAGCCACTGAACCTGAGCAAGGTAAATATTTGTGACGTAAATCTTATCTATAACTATCTTAACATGGTTTACTTCGTGAGTGTTGCTTTTGATATAACTAATGAGTGTGTCATGTGCGGCGATCGTCGAGTACACTGTTCTTACATACAAAAATTACCTAGAGATCAATGTTTCTTAATTTGACGTTTTTTATATGCGCTAAAGAAACTTCTACCATCATCATCGCCATCATCTTATTATTATCTTTACCTTAACGGATTGGTTTCATTTGTGAAGGTAGAGTTAGATTGTTTTTTCATATCTTCACTCAAACCCCTCCCCTTGATTTACCCTTCCAATTGCTTCCCGGCTACTATAGTAGGTGTACAACTTACATTGAGACCAAAAGATGATGAACACGATAGCAGCGATCGCCAGCAGTTTTTCTCTCCTTTCAAGGGCTTCCATCATGAGTTGTAAAGTACACTGGCGTTAACACTGACGTATGTTAGAGATTCACTTCACTTCACTTCACTCGCGTATGACCCGGTCTGTGATCATATTTTTGAATAACAATCAAACTCCTAAGTGGATCAGAACATTATGAATAGTCCTTTTACGTTAGATGTATTGATTGCAACCTGAAACAAAACAGAAAAATATAAAGTAAAACATCAAAGTATGCAGACTCGCAGAGTATTAAAATCTCACTAAGTACGGAATAAGTAATTTAAATTACAGTGGAACTGTATTTACTTTTCAGACAGTAAACTAGCATATTACTTGCGTCGAGCTCTTTCTCGAAATTCTAATCTTACCTAATAAATGACATTCGCAGAGTCGTGAATAATTTTCTTGTCGTAAAACTACTTCGAAGAGGTAATATAATTTGTTAACCGTTTGCCAGAATAATAATTCACTCTTGGCACGTATTAAGGCTAAGTTAGAAAGTACAGCCGCAAGAAAATCTAGATTCGGAGTAAATTGTCTTGATTCTAACTATAAAATCGTTACACTATTTTTCGATAATGTATTTCTAATTACATGTTTTATTTTTCTTTCATAAATTTAGAAAATCAACATGAAACTAATCCGTCGCAACATGACCCATGTCAGTTTCTTAACATAATTTATTAAAACTTTATTTTTGAGATTTACCTAAGAAAAGTATACCTAGTCTAAGAGTGCAATTTAGGCGACACGCTGTAAGTTGCAGTCTCGGCCAGCTTTGTAGTAACCGCCATCTATTATAAGAAATTAGAACTAATAATAGTGCATTAGCCAGTAATTCTCCGCAGCTTTGTCGAGGTGCGTTCTTAGTGTTCAGTGAGGTTAAATTATTACTTAATTTTATTGACATTAAATACCGTGTCTTAAAGTACTAAGGCAATTATTGATATAAATTAAGGGTTTCTTGAAATGTGATTAACATTATTTAGCGTTTAAGATTAAATGATGATCAAAAATCAGTTTTTAAACGCAAATTATGTTGACATGTATAATAATAGCGTTTTACTTATAGTTCTGGTTCTTATTTAGCCCTCAAAAATTTTAAGTTTTAAATTAACCTCTGTAGGAGTTAATTACAGTTTACGTTACTTTCCACTTATTTTTTATATAAAATACAGCCTTCAATTTGCATTTAAGAAGATTACTTCGTCTGTTCCTAAGAAATATTCAACTTTTAATAAGATTTAGTTTTCATAACTCAGGCAGTCGCCAGCTAAATAGAAACAGCAGCTTTACGAGTGTCGGCTATCGGCGTAAATCAATAATGGACGCAGTAAAACAAACGTGTCGCATTTCCAAGTTTAATTGTGTTTCCGTTCCGTACCGTGTGGGGGCGTGGGCGTAGGAACACTATTAAAGTCTAACTACTGAGAGCTATAGTCTAGTGCAAATATTTAAATCATTAAAAATATAGCCCGTGTTCAGATGTCATTTATTATGTCATAAAGCAATGATGCCACCAGTTTTTTTTTTAATTTCTGTTTTTAATACAAACTCAATTATTGCAATGTTTTTGCTTAGTTGGATGTTAGTATGATACAATGCAATCAATGTGTTTTAATTTGAAAAAACTCAGTAGCAAGGATTTGTATGTATCCACAGAGTACATGTGCGTAGTCTTTCATTTATAATGTTAGCTTAGTACGGGTAATCGAGGCTTCTGCTGTAGTAATAAATACAGGAGTAGTTTCTTCTATTACAAACTACAGTTAAACGTACAGACAGAACATCTGTTCGTATATATTTCCCGTCTTCCTATAGATTTATGCAGTGATTGTATCTTAATAAATACAATAACTTTTACTCGCTGGCTGCAGCTGCGGCTCAGCAATTTATGGTTTCGCGGCGCGATATCTCAGCGGACACGGAAATGCGCCATGCCGAGCTTCGCACAACTGCATTACTTCATATCGACTGATCATGTTATAACATAATACGTTTAGAAAATATTATCTTTTGTGTACTTGAGTTTATGTTACTTGATTGTTTATCTAGATCACCTTTGTAATATCTGATTTAAGGAATAAAGAAATCTGTGTATGTGAGTTGCACAGTGCACGAAAAGTGAGGTGCAATTGGTCTATTATGCTCGAAGTACAGAGGGTACAGTCAGTAGTGTATATGGATTTTTTTAATTAACCAAGTATTTCTTTAGTTCTATATCTAATGACAATTTTACCATTTGGCGTGTCTACAAACTGTCAAAGTTAATTCTTTGCTTTATTTTAATTATTACAGCGAGGAAGTCGATGTTCTCGATTAGATACAGTTACGTATCTGAACCGCGTAGTGAAATTATTATATGGTCGATGGAAATGAAAGTTTTCGTTGCGCTTAATGATTATTTTTAATTTAATGGTTACCAGAGGCGTTCGTTTGATTGCTTTTATATCATGAATGGGAAAATATTTGTAGGTTTATTATAACCTATAAAGTCGACGATTTATTTCGTAGTAAATTCTGATGTTGCTTGATAAATCGTTGGCAAATTAGGTTACTCTCGTAGTTTTGGTTCGTTTTGAATACATTGAATAAATTTAAGTACTCATACAAAGGGAAAATTAAAAAAATGATGAACGCGATAATTGTATAAATTCTCTACATACCAATTAATAGTTTTCTTACATTAGGTAAGTTCTATTACGCCTGTTTTTGCTATGGCAGAAGACTCAAAAAGTATTTTAAAGGTCTTTTTGGCTGCTCTCTAAAATAAAAGAAGTCAGAATAAGAAGACCTTCGGAGTGGTCATGTTTGTATTCAGTGATCAATTTTCCACGTTTCACGCCGCATTGGCGCTGACCGCTAACCGCTGACCGCCACTCGGCTAATGAGCCGAGCCGAGCGCAACGCGAATCCGCCTAGTGGACGATGTCACCATGATTTTGGATAAGACAAATAATAAACGGATAAAAAACGAACATTAACTACAAACAAATTTTAACTTACATGTAAATTAGAAATGATGTATGAAAAACATTACATATTGTACACTTGTGTATTGAAACATAAGAGTGAAATGACGCTTATCTTTTTAATTTCCTCATATAATATAATGTCTGTTAAATGCCGCTTGTCATGGTCACTGTAACATAAAACCACAAGACGACCACGCGCGTCGCTGAGCCTGTCAGATATAGAGTAACATAGACTAAATGTGAAGTGTTTTTATTTTGATGACGTTAATCGCGCCTCACAGACCATCCCCATATTAATCCTGATATAATAAACCGGTTAGAATAACCGTGATTTTTTATTTATTTTAATAATGTTGCCACTAACAATGCAATACTTTGAACACACGCTTGCTAGATAACGCGGCAGACCTAAAGTAACTGTTATGTAAGATTTTCGATAAATCTCGCAAACCTCAAGCAAGTAAATCCTTAGGATCATATATCACCAAGAAATAAAAAAAAAAATTAAATTTGAACTTTGACATATTACTTATAAGGGTCGTTATTGCAGGCATAGAATGTTTGGAGAAGTGCAAGATGCTCTTTGTGCGAGGTTCAAAGACTTGAGATTAAATCGAGCGATGGTTGCGATGGCTCCGTACAATGTTGCACATGGGATATCGAAGGTGCGCCGGGGATCGTGCTTGGAATATCAAAAATAAAGTACGTTCACGAAGCTACGCGGTGCCTTTTTCGGCAGTCAGTTTTCTTTTTCATGTTACCGGCTATCCAGTGACGTTATATCATTTTTTTTTAATTTCTTTTAATATTTATTAAAAATCATGAACGAAGAAGGCTGGAATTAAATTCCAAAATGGTTTTATTGTGTTCCGGTTTAAATATTTGTTGCGGGATGTTGGTTAAACAGTAAAATGAATAATGTGTCCGGGATATAAGGCGGTTTTCAAGGACTTAGTACATCGCGGTTACGCTGTTTAATTTTAGAGATAGTCGTAAAACCAATTGTACAGTACGGAACACAGAGTAGGTTGTAGTTAGAGAGTTCTTAAATATTTAATTACTTAAATTAATATAAGTTTCGTGGAAAAGACAGCGCAGATAAAAATATTGCAAATAAAAAACTACGTGTAATTGAAACCTTTTTATAGCGATCTGTAGAATCTTAAGTTATGGTAATTAAACAATTACATATAATCACAGTATGCGTAAATGATAAATGATTCATTGTTGGATTATTGCAAAACGCCACTCATCAATGTATAATGTGTTCTGTAATCACTGTAGTCAGGGAGATGGAATCTTGATCTTGTACAACGATAAATTTTATTTAAATGCTAATACACTGGGTTGGTCTGCATAATATTTTAGCATTAGCTCATTTAATTGGACTTGTAAGCTGACATTGACATAGTTTAAGTTGTTTGTGGACACAAGTATTTATCAGTCAATTTTTAAAAATTATTATTATCTTACTCTCTGATGTTTTAATGGTCTGTGCAATAAAGGTCTTTAAACGGCGAGTTACGTCAGACCGGCATAATTTGTATCGCTTAGAGGACGCTATTTTACTTAAATAACCGACATAGTTTCATACATTTCTTGCGTTAAATGAGTTTTTGTTATACCAGAGAAGTTTTAATTACGATGTCAACCTTCTAGCAGAAAATGAAGGAAATGCTTCGATAAGTTGTTTCGCACAAGATTATAGTATGTTTCTATTTCCAGGTGATATTATCAGATAAGCTAGTTTGTTTTCAGCCGACTCGTTTGCATAATAAATAGAGATAACATATCCCTAACTCTCAAAAACAAGTCGTAATTACATAAAATCATGTAGCAAATAGAGCGATGGTTGCTCAGGCGTTGCTTGACTTGACTTGTTATCTGCAAATCCTGGGATCGATTCGCGCTATTCATCAATATATTTTTCGAATTTCACATGTATGACCCGACGAACATGTCTTAAAATAATTTAAAGCATATGTCTAAAGTAAACCAACCTGCACTGCGCCAACATAATTGATTAAGGCTTAGTCCTAACTTAGTAGGTTCCGAAACCCTTCGCAAGGAACATATAGTGAGATAATACTGTGGTAAATAGTTCCACCTGATATGTAAGCACTATTGTATAAAAAAATTGATGCATTTTTAGTATAATAAAAGAACAGGTTAAGTATTTAAACCAGATTATATACATTCTGGCCTGTCCATACGATTATAATGATAGCATTAATTTACACTGCTGATATAAAAATCATTGTAATTTTTTAATATTGGCATATTATGTTACCACTATAAATATCTTGTATTTTATCTGCTTAGTATGTTTAATACCAATTAAGAACATCAAAAGTCCAACAAATTCATTTATTATGCTATACCGGATTTTATGGAGGCCACGAACTATTTTTGTACATTTTCGTGCTTTTGATATCTTTATGATAAAAGTAGATAAATACCGTAAAGATACGCAATTTTTTGCCATTCAAATAAACAGGATTAAAATGTTACGGCTAATGTTAAGCTTGTTACACATTCAGCCTTAAATTAACAGTTTTATAATGATATTTTGATCGGATCGTCACTCGTAGTTCTCCGTTTTGCCTACACTCGTTAACTGTAAAGAAATGAGACTAAGTTAGTCCACCGCTCTAACCACGTCGCGATGAGACTATGATGATTCGTAACATGTTTGGCCAGCAATATGGTGAAAACACTAATCTTCTCGACATCGCGATAGTGTACACCTAGCGTTAATAACAAAGGGATGAAGTTACGTACTTCGTAGTTCAAATGTTGGATTTTTACATGATGTCACTTGATCTTAATAAAATCGACGTTTAATTGTCGGACCGAGACCACACACAATAGCATGTTACGACATTCTGAATGCGTTAATAGATACAATCTATTCATTCAATATGCCACTGTCAATGGAATAAACTACAAGGTTCACGTCCAATTTGTACATTCTTTGTTGTCAATAATGAATGTAGATTTAGTTAAATACTTCTTAATGAACGTGGAGATTGGAGATAAACGGTACAAATATGTGTAAAAGCCATCATACATCGTTTCGAATATGTGTATATTTTATTAAATACTAGCTTTCGCGATCGACTCCGTCCGCGTGGAATTAAAAATAAACAAAAGAGACTAACCTATGTATTCTTCCAGACTATCCTCTATATCAAAGCTAAATCTCATCGAAATTCGTACAGCCATTTAGGCTACAAACTCTAACAAACATCAATCCAAACTTTCGCATTTATAACAATAGTAAGATAAATGTTAATCAATGAATATATACAATTCCTGTTAAAATATGATTTATTTTTAAGTAAGGCTAAAGTAATTTACCTAACTATATTTTAATCTGCTGTTACTACCCGGAAATAGAATTGGATGTAATTAGGGCAAATTGCGGTCAAGTCTTAGGACTGAATTAAGTAAAAAAATATAGAAAAATTATTTTAATTGATGTAAAAATAAATTTCAAGTGCCATAACCCGATTTTCATATTTAAAGCGGGTCAAATTTAATTAGTCTTTAAAAATGTTAATGAATAAAAAAATATTTCTGTAACATAATGAATTTATTTTTTTAAACAAAGAAATTTATTAAGAGACAAGGTAATCCATTAAATAAATCCATGCTCAATGGAGGCAAATATGTATAAGAAATACTTTTCACAAGTTTTAATATCTATGTTTTTAAAAGTTTAATAACCCCCTCAAAACCACTGTTTATCAGGTCCCAATATAAATTCCACTATTAATCGGCCAATTTGTTCTCATCATAAGTGTCAAAGGAATACAAGGCCGTATCACTTGAAAAAATGACCGTTAACGATCGCGAGAATTTTTATTCAATTTTGCAAACTGATTGTAACCAGCCTTTATTAAATACTGATCGTATCAGCTTTTTGACAGCTCTCAGTGTGCAGTTTCATACTAAATTTTTTTTAATTCGGTCAAACCCTTGTAATTTATATAAAACTTGTGCAATGAAATATGATAAATAAGTTTTTAAACAACTAATTTGTTTTATTCTTACATTAAAAATCTGACATCATTCTGATGGTCTTGATTTTTCATAAGGCAATTTCGATAAAATCTATAATGCCAGTCTTAAACATACTGTACGAGTTACAGATAACTAGCTGTTGCGACTTCGTCCACGTTAAATTAAAAAATAGTTAATACTATAGCCTTATTAAACGTTTTTGAGTGATATCATGCTTTTTTAATCGTAACAGAATTATTAAAATCGGTCCAGTAGTGTTTGAGGCAATTCTATATATAAAAAAAAATACAAATCTTTCCTCTTTACAATACTAGTGTGGATAAATACGTTTGATTCATTGTCTAATAAATAACCTAGAAAGCATGTAAGTTAAAGTAAATATTATTAGATTCTTGAATAATAAAGTATTTTTTTACATCACTCTATTAGAGGTATCAAATCTAACGATGAATAATGGACATGGATGCGTAATCCGCGGCACATTAAAATTCTTATTCTGACAGCTACATGTCAGTGATTTAAATAAAACTGGTTTGTGGCGGTGAATACAGTTCTGCGAGCAAAAAAAAAATCAAATAATAGCAAAAAAATGCGACATTTAAAATAACAATGGACGAAACTTGTATCAATCTACATTCATTGTCATTTAAAAATACATTTAAATATAGTGATGTACCTTAAATTATCGAAGTAAAAGAAAAATCTATGTGATTCAAGTTAAGAACAAATAATGGCTCTTATAAAGATTGAATATCCTTTACTAGAAGTAGCCAACAATGATTAATAGGCATATCACATACCTAGTTGAACTGTAGGATGATCCGTTAGAGTTCGTTGGTAAAAGTCTTGGGATGTTAAATTAAAGTAGATAATTCGTATTTGTTTCACGTTGTTGATGCAAATTCAATCACTATACAAATTCGTATGAATTACAGTATGTACAAGTTACAGATAGTCGGTATCTAATAAAACAGAATCTGGAATTTGACTGTAACATCTTTGTCCGGAATTAGACAAATACTATTGTCTCATATTTCATTAAAAATATCTATGACTATGAATGTGTAACCATATCGCAATTTATGTAAATGCCTAGAATCCTAGATATTCAGGAATTGCCGTAGTATTTCGTCGAGGTAATAGGTGCAATAATGCTATTGATAATCGTTTTTATAATCGATTGCAAATATTGCGGAATTATTATAGACCTTGCGCGGTCAATATCCGTGTATTACTTTTTATAGTAATTATATTTTAAATTAAAATGTAGTGAAGCAATTTTAATAATAAAGCATAAAAGTTGCAAAGTAAAAGCTACAAGACCAAAAAAATTACGAAAGCTATAGTAAAATAGTATAGCGTACGTCCTCGGCTTCTTGCACATATGTCTACGGTAATCCATTTTAATGTGCGCGTGCGCATGTTTTTTGCCCATTGCTCGCAAGCTTCTGCGTTCTGAACAGGTCGACGGCACGAGATAACAGTTTGTGTCTACAGTTTGGAACACTAAAATCTTGGTTTCACTAGATTCGTACATTTTTGAAGGAAGACATCTTTGTCATATTGTTTATGAACATAGTTACAGTTTAAACAAGCTTCGTGTTTTATCAATTGTCTTTTCAATGGCATTAAGCAAGTGGTCTACTAGCATAAAAGTGTAAACGTAAAAACATTATAACATTATTTTTTAGGTGACTAGTGTCGGCCTTAAAATTATATTCAAATTTTGATATTTCTGTATCATTAGTTATGTATAGAAAAATTGAGTCAGTGATCAAAAATTTAGTCAGCTGCGGCGCATTTATAAATATCATAGCTTGTTTTCTTGTAGACGCGTCTTCAAGGCTGAAATTTATGTAAATAATTAATATATCTGTATTCATTAGTTTCTGCTATATTTTCGCTTTCTGCTATAGTTTTGCTATATTTTTTTCTCTGTATGCATTATGGTTGCATACCAAGTGTTGGGCACCTCTGAAGAGGCGCAACGCGGCCCACAAAAACAGGCTGAAAATCAGCTCTGCGTGGCATTGGCATTGGCCATGTGGTACACGCTGAGTCTGCAGCCCATTGTTATCATATTTTTTTTAAATATATTCACTGTATGTAAATGTTTATGATGACAATAAAGAGGTTTTTGTTTTATATTTATTTTTATTAGCTTTCGACCGCGACTCAGTCCGTATGGAATCAAAAAAAAGGCTATGTGTTCTACCATACTATCCTCTACATCGATGCCAAATTTTAGCGAGATCCGTTCAGCAGTTTACACTACAAACGCTAACAAACTTCAACCCATCCATCTGTACTTTCGCCTTTATAATAATAGTAAGATATTCTTCTGCATTTTTATTTTCATATAATAAATGTTAAATATTAGTGGACATATTTTTCATTACGAATAATGTCTACAAAATTTCATAAATTTGTATTCAGTGATTAAAACATTATTGCTGTTTAAGACAGCATAAAATGTAAACGAAGCAAACGATAGGCAAAATATATCTGACTGGTTTGTATCTGTTACACTGGCAATAGACTAGTGTGAATTCGAGATATCCTGATGGTCTAATGATCATTTTGCATATCGATTTTACCGGTTTGATGATATTCGTCTAGCACGAAATGATAAAGAATTAATTTCACGTCCTAAAAAAAATTACACTCTTTAAACTTTTTAACGTAGGTCTTTACAGATATGATGCAATAAGTATTGTCTCTATGTTTCTGTTACAAAATAGAGATGACAACATTTTATTACACGGGTGTTTTAGCAATGAAAGCCTACTGTTAATATTCATTGAACATTATGACACGGCGCTTTTCAATTACATCGCGACGTAACGCTTTGACATAAATGGGCCATTCTTCAACAATAAAGTCATTTGATTCCCGGCTCCGTTTATTGTCCATTGAAATGTCTGGACGTCGAATGAAATGCAAGCAATGTGATCAATGTTGCCTGTCTACTATTTACACAACTTATTCAGTAACTGTGTTCATGCAAATTAACTGGCAGTGGAGAAATTGATTTACTTTACGATATAAATTACATACAGTTATGTATTCCATGTTTTCTCAGTATTTAGTACATTTAAATATTACTAGCTGTTCCCGTGCGACTTCATCCGCATGAAATTATGAAAATTTTATTTTATTGTTTACATTTGTCAAATTATCAATTACAAATGTCAAAATGACATGACATGATGACAACCTTGCTTCCTTGATGTTGGCAGCAACCTATGATCTCTTTCCCACATTAGAATTTTTATCCAAAATATTAACCCCCTAAGTTTAATGGCGTTAAAATATATAGCCTAAAGCGTGACGCAAGTGTAGGGCTATTTATTAAAAAAAGGTTTATTCAAAAATATGCTGTAATTGCTGACATCTTAGGCAACAAAGAAGTGTGTGTTTACGCTTCGTTATAATAGTATAGATATCTTATATCTCTTAATCATTTTAAACAATGATGTTTTCCGTTATGTTATATTAATAATTTAAATCCGGCCCTGTACTATTGCGTTACTGTAGAATAGCACAACATATATCAGAGCTTATCAAAGCGAGCATTTGTAAAAGTCTAAACTTGTGAACTTGGTCGTTATCAGCTCTAAGTGGAACATTTACGGTGCATGTTGTGTAAGTGGGACACGACTTGTAACACTTTATATTTACATTTTATATGATGTACAATTTTTGCACCGGTTATCTAACTTTTTGAAAACATTTCATGTCTGATTTCTAATGTGAAAAATACTTAAATTTCCCCGCCCTTGTTGGCCTTTAGGTTTCAGTAAGTAATTAATATAACGCTTGGGCCTTTTAAATTTTTCTTTATTTCTACCTAAATGTTTTTTAAATTGCAAAGAGAATTTTTTTTGCATAAATTATTAAGTTATAATTACTCTACTAGGTAAAGTTTTAAATAGACTGAGATAAAGCATTAGTTTCTTATTGATAAAAATACCACACAAATACCGTTGAAGAAAAAAATATTTTAAATTGTTAATTTATTTTTCAGGAAGCAATCAATACTGTGATGAGAGCCTACTTGGTATTCTCTTAAATATTAATGATTTTACTGTACCATTACGGAGTCCATTAACATTGGAATTTGCACATTCCGATAGCAACATCGCGAAAACACTAAAATCTGTGGGTTATTTGTCTGAATTTTTTAATACGAATGTAAAGTGAATCGTAAAAATTTTTAATATCCACGCTCGCACGTCAATGACCGAGACTATATGTGATTCTATTTTGATGAATTTACATAAGAACCTTGAAGCAGCAATTAAATTTATTTCATAGGTTATTTTCTCAATTATACAATAATATAGTAGGTTTTTTGAAAACATTATGACATATGAGAAAATTATTTCTCCAGTTAGATTATTAAAATTATTGATAAAAAAATATTTCAAGATTTTTTTCGCCAATACATAAAAAACATTCTGTTCCAAATTTATATAGTTATGGTAGAAGTGTTTGTTTATGATATTTAAAGGTCACATCTTTATCTATTTTTCTTAGCTTTAATAAAGGAAATATTTAAGTACAGTTCCGTGTTCGTTAAATAAATAATTACGATGCAATTAACATTTGCCCTCGTCACCATTATTTCTTAATTTAGTGAAAAGCTTTGTTGCTAAATCTTTAGATTCACATATTGATTGTTCTTTGTTAACTTCGAATGTTAAGTCCAAGTTAGTGGGCAATCAGAACTTTTTATATAATGTTTACGCATTTCAATACGCGTCAAACATTCTGTTCGTTTACGACGTTACCACATATTTAAAATGAACTTGGCATCTACTGAAGTAATTAAAAATCAAAGTGTCTGCTCTTAATTGAATTTTATTCTTCGTTTTGATAGAGTACAATAAAATGAGTTTTATGGGATTTGTTGAATTATTCTGACAACTAGTAGTGGTCGTAAATTATTTTGATTGTTTTCGATACGTGTAACATGTAAGTAAAACATACGATAAAAGAAATTGCGCCTATGTTATGGCCAAGTTAGGCGTTAATTCATCCACTAAATTTCGTCTTCATCTTCTCGGGTTACAACCTAATACGCAAGTTTTTGTTTCCGAAATATTTTTTTGCACTTATTTTATTCTTTGTTTAACTTGTAATATTGGTTTTCGTTTGAATGTACATAGAAATTCAATACCAAGGATTTGGGAAACAACAAACGAGGTCGGTTTGTAACGCGAATACAACCGCGTCGGAAATTTCTGACGCAATGAGCTTTTACTTTGAGCTTCCGTTTCTTACGCATTTAGACGTTTTACGTTTATAAACATTAAGATATACTAATTTACTACGGGACTTGTTAAGTTTTGTTTTCTGTTTTTAAATAAAATAAACGACCATATAAACATACGTACTTTATTATTAAAAAGATCTCCTAGTTATTTTACAATAATTTACTCATTGAAAAATAGCCTTACTAAAAACATTACTTGCTGAGATAACTCATATATCACTACAATCTACAATAGTATTTTTATAGCCCTTCAAATATCTGGCAGTATTCAACATTTCATTGAAAAGTATTTAACGATCAGGGAACCACTGGGAAGTAAATTTGACGGTCAGCGGTCATCGACACCGTTTACACGAGATTTCTTGGCTTTAATAACACAGATAGCAATCTGTAACCGCTTGTACGGAACTTATAACTTAGATAAGAGATAAGCTGGGCAAAATATTGAACCCGAAAAGAATAAAATACTCAAAGTAAAAAAGTCTGGAGCGTCTATCAGGTATATTTACGTTTCACTTTCAAAAACGTATTATACGACAATATTTGTGTGAGATTTGTTGGAATACTCTTTTCAAATATATTTAATCTAATATATTCTAGCATTTGTAAGAGATATTTAGAATCTCAACACGAAAAAAGAACGTTTCGTTTAAAAAGAGATAACCTAATAGGTACTATATTACACGAGACCAATACTATATTATAAAGTCGCTACCGTCCATCACTTGTGACTATTTTTACTTCTTTTGTAGCGATATTAACGACGCCCTTAACTATATTTGATTTTAATGACCGCGAGGTTCACAGGAATTTCTTAATTATCTTAAGCCTGTTCTGATGAACGATTTGATGTCTACTTTAATAGCGCAAAGTCCTTGTAAAGGTAGACCACACAAGATAATAACTATAGAGTTACGAGTAAAACAATGTTGTTCATTTAACCGTGAGTTTTCACTGCGTATATAAATGTTAAAGGATGTGGAAATATCGCTACGTGCTTTTTTCAAATATTGTATGCATGCTGTAACGTGTTACAGTACTACGAAGTGTTACGGGGATCGTAACAGTAACGTTATATTACATTACACTCATAACATTGGTCCATACCCAACTTAAGATCTTTAGTAAAGCGGTATTTTATCCATTCATTAAGTAAATAAAAGACATTTATTGGCTCTTACAACGTATTAAGCTTTTATAGTAAGTAATTCATACTTGAGTGCTAAAAATATTCGACATCATTGAGGCTTAATTTGGAAGTTTTTGAGGAACGCAGCGCCGGCGATGAGTTAATTTGACGGTTCGTGGCCGTCGACATAGTTACATCGTAAACGAGAAGCATTTTTCAGCTTTAATGACTGAAGAATTGGGCTGGTGTGACCTTATTATGGAACGAATGAACTTTTTCATATTATCTGTTATAACTATCTTTTTAAAAGTAGTTTAAGATACAAGAAAACTTAATCGACAGTCTTATGTACCAAGTACGTAAAGCTTGAGAAAGAGTACGGCTAATAAAGTTTAAACACTGATACAAGTCTTCACAGACGTATTTATTTTAAATGTGTCAAATCAGAGTCAATAAACGTTCTTTTTTATTAATACACAGTCTGGAACAGAAGCGAATTCTTGCAGTATTTAAATTAATATGTTTTAGAAACTAACGTCAAATCAATTTAAAATAAATGATCCGAAAAATAATCGAAATTTTATTAAGGTTACATTAGTCTTATTAAAAGCGTTTAGTTCTACTTTATATACTTTTCCACGCCAATAAGGAAGCAATAATTTTGATTGTTTTATTGGAATTGATCTATAAATTTCAAATGTCTTCAATATTTATAGGCCAAACGTTTAGCTACGGTTTAGCTAGAATTGGCCGATATTTCTTATTACAAAATACATATGTCCGTTTATGCTCATTCGTTTAATTTTACTTTTTGTTTCCCGGTAACATAATGATTTGTGTCTGAGATTCTTTTTTTCTTTTATTGTAACATTTACTTTAATGTTTCTTACATAATATTATTGGTTCGAGTTCCGAAGGCGTGGTTGGTCGGTATCTTTTGATATCGAAAGCTTTCCTAATAACAAGCCAAATTAAATTTATTTGTTATGAGGCGTGTTATTTATGTGCAAACATAACCTACTGCACACCACGCTGACCCACAGAACGGTACACCTACACGACTGGCTTTGGCAACAGATGTTTTACACATCTTATGAAAATTAACTCTGCTACACGGAAATAAAGTCTAAATTACTTCAGCTACGCAAATTGATGCAAGCGCATGTTTCCGAAGTTGCAGGAAAAACAAGTAAAGCTTTTTCCCTTTAGATCTTATCATTATGTAATAGGAATAGTAGTTAATTGCAAGCATAAGTAAGTAGAAGTTTGAATAAAGAAGCGAGAGAGGTGCAGAACCGTGCCAAGAGTTTGCATTAAGATTCACATTCGTAATTTTATTTTATTTATCTAACTGAAAGTGATTGCTAAAGTCATGTTTAAAATGATATTAAAGACCCATGTTTTCGCAACCAACGTTCGTTTTCTTTTAACCAACACAAATAAGGAGTGGGTGCTCAATTGGTTTGTATATTTTTTTACAAAGTATTTATGATTTTAATGTAAATAATTGTAACTGCTTTGAACGTTAGAAAGGTATATCCAGGATACGTTGTTTTTATTATTTCTTAACTGGTCTGCTAGACGTTTCTGTTTGAATCAAAAAACTAGCAATAAAAGTATATTTTCATGAATAAAACAACAGTTACTCATTAAACATTAAAAAAACATTTCGCTCCAAGAAAAAAAAAGTAAGTCGACTTTCAAAAAATGAATAAGAGATCTGCAACCGATTTTATGTGCGTACCTTTGTAATTACGTGCTCATTCATAAAACGGAACGCAACTTTGTCGGTGTTCTTGAAACGACAAAAAGACAGTAGAAAAACTGTGAAGGTCGGAATAAAAAAGATATTACATAAAGCCCGCTTCGATTGATTTAAATTTAGAATGATCCGCTTTTTTCTTGGACGTAAAGAATGTAACATGTTTGTTAACTTTTTATTAAAGAAATTGTAAATGGAAGTACGGAAAACTAATTATTTGTATGCCGCGTTTTTATTGTAACCAAGTTTCCACAAATTCCAGTACTTTTTAAGCAATATAAAAATAAAAATAATGCATAAATTAGTAGTTAAACTACAAGAAATCTTGTAATTTTGTGATTGCTTTCAAAGCGTTAATATTCCAGGTTCAATAGACCTTTGATTCGAAGTAAAACAAGAGAGTTGAGTAAGCTATGAAACTAACAGAAACGGCGCTCTATAATTTAACATGACTACTATAGGTGGCAGCACTTTGTTTATTTAATAAAAGCTGTATGCCTGAATTGAACGATCAAATACATGTATAGTTGAACAATAGACCTAACTATGACCTACAATATTGTATTAAAATGAATAGTTTTGTTCCTTTTTACGTATGTAAATAATTGAAAATGATTCTTATGTCAGAATTAATTAATTTTAATTCAGTTGGTATCTTTTTTCCCCGAGAAAGAAGAGTTATTCGCAGATAGCATAACCAAAAGTACATGACCAATTTCAAAGAGATGTTTAATTTATTTTCGTTAATTAATATTTTAAGAGGGTACAAAGATCAGATTTATCTGTTAACGTCGACCGATATGTTTATCGAAGCTTGAAGTTTACCGTTAAGGTCAAGGAATATACGATATAATTTTGCGAGGCACGTGCCTGTGATATCACTGGGCTCGTTGTTCGCGTCCAGTCCCCGGTGAAAGGTCCAGAAACAGCACAGCTATAGCACAACGGACCTCTGTTACTGTGCCTCTAAGTACTGATGTATCAATGCCGGCTAATATATGGCCTCTTTATATGATTTACATACCTTTGGAACAAATAGTTCTTTCATCGCTGTTTTATGACTTGATTCTGATACAATAAATAACGAATATTTAAAATGGTAATTATTATATTATTATTTTTGTTAAGTTGCTTATCTCATCTATACTAATATTAAAAACAGGAAAACTTTGTTTGATTGGAATGGAATAAATAAAAAACAAGGCCGATTTAAAAAAAAAATCACCATTAAAAAGCTACGTTATCAGTGAGTAACATAAGCTGTGTTTTATATTATTTTTAACTTTACGCAGACAGAGTCGCAGGCGAAAGCTAGTGACTGATTTTTGCAGATAATAATAATGAATTTAGTTATGCCCTTGCCTATTTAATATTATTTTCATGATCTTAAAATTACGTATTCATAAACTTCATAATAAACAACGATTTTTATGGTAGTTTTAAATTATAATGAATGAATGCATTTTAATTAATTTTATACTAAAAATAATGATGACATAACTTCGCTATGTTGAACTTATCTGGAAATTTCAAGGTTTAATGCTGCAAATAATTTATATATATCTTTTAATATCTGTTAAAATGTGCTGAGGCTTACGTCAGAGAGGATTATGAGCTTTGTTTGGTGACTTGGTTGCTTGTGAAGGGCATGATAATACAGATAATATTATCGATTTTCTATAAGCTCAACTTTTAGCTTTTATCAATAGTTCCTTTAAGGGCACACATCTGAAACTATGGAGATGCGCACACTACTCGATTTTTAAGTTGTGTAACTAAACAAATTGTCTGCGAAACAGTCGACAATCGCACAATAGTTGTGCGATAGTTTAGTCTCAGTTGTGCGCTCGCTCTAAAGGGCAATCGTGTCAAGTCAAAATTTATACTCGCATATTTAGTTAAAGTTTATCATGTAACGTTTTTCCATCCTTTTTTTTTTATCTAACACGAAAGAGCTTTTAATGGAAAGGATATTCCACACATTTATTATATATCCAGCATTCCAAGTGTAACATACATTCTCTAGGATTTCGAACGGTATCTCCAGGATCCACTTACGGTACTTCATTGTTTAATAATTTTCAAAAATATTTAACTTTCGTCCTATACGTGATCATTTTACTTACTTTCCGTTAGTTTACTACTTTAGAGGTTCTTACCCTGCCAGTGTTTGACTTTGTTGGCTCCGTGTCTATAAATATGTATTTTGTACACTCGATGTGCTTAAGTTTATTTATAGTGGTATGAGGCCATGTTGCGAGCATTCCGAATAGAAAGAGGTTGAATGAATGTTTGTGTATGGACTACGGGGTTATGATATAAAATTGTAGCAAATACAGATACACAATTTTGTCTTAGTTATTTATATGGTTAGCTTTCGCCCGCGACTTCTTGTGCGCATAATAAAAAAAACAGCAAGTAGTTTGTGAGTTCTTCTAATGACTTCCAGACTACATCTATACCAAATTTTATCAAGATCCAATCAACAGTTTAGGGTACTAACTCTAACAAACATCTATCAATTTCGCATTTATAATATCAGTGAGATAGCGTGCGAATAGAATAGTAGGTATTTTACAAAATAACATATACAACGATAAATTTTCTGTAATTTAAATTTGTCTTTGATATCAGATCGAGACTTAAGTCTATGTATGCTATCGACAGGCCATTTAATATACGATAGGGGCTAGACTAGACTCTTAGACGTTTATTGTAGTTCTTTTATGTCTTTTAGATCCTTTGCCGGTATAATGAGGTGCTTTATAGTCCAATCAGGAATACCTAATGGTTTATTGTGAAAACGTTCTTCGTTTTACAAGCTACGTCATTTATATATTTAGAACTTTAATAGTGTGTGTTAGAGGATACATGGAATCGGTATCACGACATCTGACGGAATCTGGTTTAAACTGTGATGTCATGAATGATAAGTCAAGAGATGTCTTTAAGGTTGATATCTACACCCACAGGCTTACAAGGTCAGAAACTGGACATTCCATTTTCGCCTTTATTCTGTTTGTTTAAATATCAAATTTGGATAATCGTTTTCAGATACGATATAAAATAAATGAATACTGTTTTGTTTAAATATGTGACTTTCCTTGACCGATTTATAGGTTCGCTATAATATAGAGCCAATTAAAAAATATTGTTAATTTAAAATTTTACTTTCAAGTAGGGTCCTGTAGTTTAACCATTTTAATTTTATTGAGTATGACATAAGATACACTTTTCAACAAACATTGTCAGTTTAATTCAGAATAGTTGATTTTATTTATTTTGTAAAGTCTTGAACCATTTTTGTTATAAAATTACGAAATCATTACAATTAAAATTACAGAAAAGGCGATTTTTAAGCTTTTACCAAAATAATTATTTCTCTATTCATTTCAACCTTTTTCAAAGTAATACAAGAAATTATATAATAATATCTAATTAGCATGGCTTTTTCGCCATAACACCTTGCTCGCTGGTGAAGCATTATCTCTGATAACGTTATCAGCTCCTCTTAGATACTGATAAGGAAGTAAAACAATGTTGGCGGGCAGTTTGTGGGTCAAACGCCGTGTCTAGTTGCATAATGAGGCCAAAACAACACGCTGTTTCCGAAATACAGTCAGTACTAGTTAAAACATTTCATGCGTTTGCGTAGATGCCATTCTGTAGCTAAACTACTGTCGTTTCAGAAATTCTTGATGTTAGTAAAATTATTAGTTTTATGGATGAAAGCACCGGACTACCGATCTTGTTGTCGAGGGTTCGAATCCCGCCATTAGATTACTGTCGTGAACCATATCCCTAGCACAAGACTAGAGCTAAGTTGGAATGGTTAAAGGAAATGTTAGTAAATTAACAAAAAAAAAACATACTAATATTTTTACTAAAAATTATTCTCCTTTTTTTTTAATTATTTTATAATTTTGATTCATTTGTTTGTTAACGTGTCATAAAGGGTAAACCTAAACATGTAGAGACTTAATTAGGTATTGAACCCGGACTTGTCTCGTCTCGTAGTACGGGTAACCCATTGGTACGTGGTTTGAATGTAGATGATGGTAATAAACGCGCCGATAGTGAGTCAGCTGGTAGTGTCTTACCGTTAAGGTTACTGCTACGGAAGAAAGTTGGGTTTCTAATCGGACGAATTTTAGTTACGTAATCAAAGACAAGGAAAACGATTATGACTCATTTATTACCCATTTTATTTAATAGAAGTTTCACTACATATTGTATGCTACCAAAGAGAAATTTATAGAGAGTCTACCGACTTAGTCTAAAGTCTGTGAAACGTACATTAATGTTTAAAACTTTGAATCTGTAATGATTTCTGTAATAAATGCGTAACATTAAAACTAGCTTTCGCCCGCGACTCTGTCTGCGCGGAATTGAAATAAAATAAAGCAAGTAGCCTATGTGTTCTTCCAGACTATCCTCTACATCTATGCCAATTTTTAACGAAATCCGTTCAACCGTTTAGGCTACAGACTCTAACAAACATCCATCCATCCATCCATCTAAACTTTCGCATTTATAATATTAGTATGATAATCGCTTTATTCAAACTCGATATCGCGTTCGTTTGAGCAAAATGACATAACTTTGTTAATGGCACCAGTAAATATGATGTCATAATCTGGTATAGCTATGTTATCTGGGGATTGAACTAAGGTTCACTGTTTCTATCTATACTCGAAGTTTTAAGATAAAATTAAGAGAAACGTTTCCACATTTAACTTCGCTACTTCAACGGAACGCGTTTTCTTTAATTGACAATTTGATACGAGGTTAAATTATAAATCGAGTTAAGATAAACTTAAAATTTTATCACTGGCCACATTGGAATGTTAAATTAAAACAAAAACAAAAAAGAAAATAAAATACATCTTGACATTTAAATGTTGCGAATCTGTCAGCATTGATATCTGCGACATTAGTGATCCATAGCTCATTGGTATCTGCATAAGAATAAATAAAGCGAATCTCCATTACATTAACTTGATGAATCTGTTCGTGGAAGAGTAGTGCGAGTTTTTACATTTCCGCATTCTGCGCGTCAATTTTCGCGGGATTTTCGACTTTACGGTGACGTAAGAAAGCCTCTGAATAGTCTTGATAAAAGATAGCAAAGAGGTCGATTACAATAATACGACTGGCACGAAATGCCGATAAGAAATACAAATAGAGATGAAAAGTGCCGCAAGGAATAGTGAGCCAAATACTTACGAGTAGCAAATTTGATAAAAATTGATACCATCAAAATATCTGTTTATGATTTTTTTTTTATGATTATGAAGTAAATAGGACAATGGACAAGCGGTGCAGGTGACCTGGTGCTGTTGCCATATACTGTTTATGAAGAACCTTTTTAATGAATAGAATGTCGAAACACGCACAAATTTGGTTGTTATATTATCTTTTAGTTTATAAACTAAGTTCTTTGTGCAAGATCTAAAACACAATAACGGACATTTTTATTTACACACGAAATTTCGGGATTTCGCACCCTACATACAATATTTGCCGGTTTAATCTACCAATTAGTAAGTGTGAATCTATCAGAGGTCATGAGATTATGCAGATATTTCTCAATTTTTTTTCTCACGACAATTATCGATTAAGTCCGTTGTGGAAAACTAGTTTGTTTCAAACATTTGTATTTATATTTTACTCTACAGTGATATAGACACTGTTAATAAGATCTATTATTTATATCTCTAAGATCGATATCTAACACGATAGATTCTTTATTAGAGATAACGAAGTATTACGTTAAATTTAAAAATGTATTTTTATCGTATCTGATAAAATAACACATCAGTGAATTTCGTCAAAAAAATATTTTAAAAATATTCTTAACTCCACTTTTTAAAATGAACAAGAGAGATGATTTTGTCTTTAAACAAATCACATTCTGACAAATTCAATTAATGCTGCAACGTTTTAACTAAGCATGTGAAACGGGCGTTAGGATAGCCTCGAGAATCGGATTATTCCCAACCGTCACCCCGCTCTGTCCCCACATGAGAATAAAAAGTTTCATTCGACCCACCTTTTAGTCCCACTATCACCAACAAGGTGACAGATAGAACCGTTATGAAATAAAATAAGCCCCAACTTTCCCCTTGTCGCAAAAGGTGGGACGGATGAATTTTTTATTCTCATCAGTCTCCACGTGGGGACAAAACGGTGTGACGGTTGGGAATAATCTCGAGCTTCGACTGTAAGTTAACGACGAGTATTTTCTTAACAAAGAGGTTTATAGCGTGTCGCCTGTCTAGTCAGGTGTCTCTTAACACTTTAATTATAATACGGACAGGGCATCGTCACAGTGTTAGGATAATTAGCCAGCCAGCACGTACGGAGGCGTGCAAAGTCGTGACTGTCCGAGGTCTTAGTGACCTACTTGCATCCATGATGCATATAGAACACACGTGCCTTGTCTAAGTACCTGTTTGGTCAACGACCCCCTTTGATAGGAAGTGATCGAAATTTTGGTGTTTTAGATAAATTACCTGACGTTTTATTTTGAGCTCTTTTTAGTAATGTAATGTCATCAATCAAAAGATTTATTACATTTAAAATTTTGCTGTTTACTAATTGTGCTCTGTATTTTAGTTAGTTACTAAAAAAACTTAACTACACCTTACTTAATATTGTAGCCAAAATCCAATTACATTGCCGTGTTTGTTTACCTGTAAAGAGAAAAATATAATCAATGTTTTACATTAAAAAGTGAAATTACAAAATACTGAATATATCATGAAATGTAGCGATAGTCCCTTTTTAAACAAAATGTCTTCGCAAGAATTATTCAATTTCCAAGTAATTTTATAATTGACCCTCATGTAGAAGGTTAAAGAAACAATTATAATATTACAAATGCGTGCTATACCGTGTAGGTCTCGTTCGATCAACTTAGGCGTTAGATAATGCATCCCACATGCTTATATTGAAGTAGTCACGCGAACTCATTCGCGTGTGAAATGCTCCTTGTTTGGTTCAAGCTATAAGAACGAAACCAATCAACGATAATAGAGTAACTAGCTAATAGTACCACTTCATCGCGGAATTCATTAACATTTCTTAGACGAGATGGCATGCCTCGTTTTTTAAGTCTAGTCTTTATAGTGTAGACGCAGCTTTATTACAATGGATTGAATTAATGTAGCCTCAAAATTTTTACATTGTGCTTTTGTGCTCTATGTTTTTTGTAAACCGTTTATGAATTGTAGCTACGCGCTAAGCACTATGAGAATGACGTATTAATATTTTTAGGTTTCAGATCGGCTCAAATGTTTCTCCACCGAGTTGTTTGAGCCGAACTCAAGTTAGTGGTTACTAGGCCTTAGTATTACATTATCCCAGGACGGATAGGTTGACTTCCCACATCTTTGAATTTTATCGTATGTAGTAGTTGCATCTAGGTTGTTTGCTTTACTATAATTGCAGTGTTGTCTCAGCTAGGTGATTCACTGATATGTAGCTAACAATGCGCTCGGTGGCTGATATTTATCACGAAGTACGCCGACCTGCTGGCACTAATTGGCACCACACGCTCACTGCAGATATTAAAGCAAATGCTGCCCTTATTTGCTTCCTTCATTAATTGGACTCTTGAAATATAAGTGAAAGTTTTTGATTGGAATTTTCTTACAGAGTTGGGGTAATTGTAGTACACATTGTTTACTCAATAGATAAGTACTTTTGGAACCTTACGGTAAAATAAATAAGAAAGATCTTACATTTAGAAGAAATAGAAAAATGAAATTATCTAATTCCAATTATCTATTGTATACTTTGCCATAGATGACTGTTTTGCCGTATTTAGTGAACAAAATATTTTTCAATGATTGTCTTGAAAATTTTACTATCTTGATCAATATAATTTACATGCATTGCATCTAAATACCATTTACGAGGTTTATAGCTTCTGTCCCAAAAAATACATGTTACATGGCCATGAACTTCTAGATGTGTCAGGGTCCCAGTCTTATGAATAAATAAGCCGTAACCGACTGAATTACCTGTCTAGACAACGCGCACTGTGACCAATGAATTAATAAATTCAACAAGAATCTGGCTATTTAATAGCTTAAAAATCAACCTTTTATATCCAAGAAAAACTGAATCTTACATCATTCAGTAACTCATGGTAAACAATGTAAGGTTACATAAATCAAGAAAAAAAATACTATAATTTTATTTATTAAATTCCGTCGGTAATTAATTTTAAACAAAATAGGTAAACGACATAATGAATGTCAGTTGTAAAAGCTGTTTCCATTGACACACAATGCAGCAGGCACGTATCCACGGACGTTATCCAGACGAGGGTTCCATTAGCGCTCATGTTCCATATTAACCACGTTTTCGCATTAATCTCTGGCTTGTTTAATTTGCATTGCTGTTAACTTGTACGACTATGAATGTGTAGGGATGTTGTATAATTTAGTGGACAGATGTTTAAATACAAAAAAAATTTACTATAGTAAACTATTCCTGAAATGTTTTTTAATATAAAAATTGTATTATTGTTGAATACAAATCAAATAATTTACTATAATTAAAGTATGCTAGTAAATCTTTGCTTCATTACATTGTAAGACACTATTCTGTGTGCATAAAAATATCTAAGAACAATTTTTAATAAGAAAATCAAACATGAGCCAAAGTCATTCGCATAGAAAAATATTACTCCAAATAATAGTATAAAGTCTACATGAAATTACACGATTTTTTAAAATTAAACTGCGAGGAATGTAAAAATTAAACAAAAGAGGTCGGTAAGACCCATCACTAAACCTGGCAGTTAAGTCCGCCCCTTTCGCGTATTCTCTTTACGTTAGAATAAAATAAAATTACAAAATCAACATGGAAAGCGCGCACAATCTCATAAAAGTGTACACATACAAATAAATAAACAAATTGCCGTATATATAGAAAGACTGAGATTTTTTTTGTAAATCCTTGAAGATAATCCTCGCCGTTGATAATTGGGAACCAACTTTAGGTAGGCAGGCAACGCATCAGCTTTTGCGGATGTCTGTAGACAGCGATCACTTCGTTATTTCGGCGATGTGTCTGCTTGCTCGTTTGCCACACGATGATAAAAAAAAGTTAGGACGTATGTATTGGGTTATTGAAAACGCTTTAATTACTTTTTCTACATAATTTCCAATGTGTTGAATTAATCGGAATCTATTTAGTGATATTAAGTCTAAGCTCTTAACAAAAATTACAACAATTTTTTTGTTGTTTTCTTAAAAAATACGTAGGCAATTTAGAATTCGGTGCAACAACTCATTGAATAATGTAGACAGTAACAAGTTTTACCGGCATGTAATATTGATTTAGCTGATAACAGTCAGCGGGGCGTGCAAGAGCTTCGGTCCAGGCGTAAGATAAGTGCGACATTATCAATCACTAATAATTTCCCACTTCACTTGAGGTACCGTTACAAAGGGCGCGACGGCGCGGGTGACGCTAATGAGATCAAAAAATCACGCCGCACCATTCTCCTTTATAAGGCTAGGGATACACTGGTGGAATCAATGTGTTTTTGGAATTCTCTGTAGCTTTTATAAAAAGTTATTTTTATTGAATGTCGTATATTTATGATATTTAAACGATAGATATTTCTTGAAATCTTGGATGTAATCTTTGTTCTACAACGTAATTATATCCATAGGGCTTACAAGGTATGTTTTTATGTAAGAGTAATTACTTTATGATTTCTTGGAAATGAATATCACAAATAAATAATTATACTATAGGGAAATCCCTGCATTATTATGTCCTCATCTTTACAGAGAAAGTAACCTGAATAATTATAAGATCGCGATCCTTGATACCTTTTCTGTCTCACGTTCTCCGACATGTTAGCGAATTAAACGCAGCTTTGCATTAACGAATATTTTCTCAGAGTAAAAGGCAAGTTAAAAGAAAAAGGTTAACTCGACTTTGTACGATAATTGGTTGAAACAAAATTTATTTATGGTAACTTACCTTTTAAATATATAAGATTTATATTGCTGCTCTTAATTTTCAAACATTCGGGTGTAGTAAAAACATAATGAATAAAGATAAATTAAATTTTATTTAATCAAGATGTAGGAAGCAGGTCAGTAGGTTTTATATTAACCATAAAGTTATAATATATTTCTAATTAAAACACAAGTATGCTAATAAATGCATTAGTAATATCAGAGCATGTGAAAGTCGGAAAGACGATATTGTGTCTCCAGGTTCTATGTCAAGTTCAACTTATAAAACAGCCTACGAATGTATAGTAAAGTGGTTTGCAGTCTCCTTAATAAAACTATCAAAACTTATTAATATTTTTTGTATCATAATGTGGTAAACTAGCAAGCGACTATCTGAATTATTCGAAAGAGCGATTCGATTCGTGATAACCACAAAAGCAGATGCTTTAACTGTAAGCGACGGAGGAGGTGACACACAGAATGATGATATTTTCTCTTCTTATACGTCCCCACCACTGTCAAATCTACTTCCCCTTTCCATCTATTTACACACAATTTTATAACACACGGTTATGTTACAAGCAGGTTTTTTTTCTTAACCATTTTTAAATTTTGTGAATATTTGTACAGATGAGTGCTTATTTAATTCGGAATTACAACAATTTGTACGGCGCCCATTCGAGTATTTAATGTCAACAAGTAATATTAGTTACCTTCATATATTTAAATTTAGAATCTGTTGTTGTATTTGACAGTTCGCAAGATGGCGACACAATGGCTGACGAGCCTAATCGTGGGGATCATCACCGGCCATTCTGCAGAACTCATGAATAAACATTGCTCATTTCGCGACGACAGGCTGACAGATGCAAGTGACGTGATGGATGACCGTTTAATGATATTAAACGCTGTTTAAGATGGATAGAATGAATCTCTAATATTAAAGAATTAGTTTCCTCTAAATGAGATATAAACGAATTAACGATGCCAACATTATCTGTAAAAGCGACTCTGTATAACAAGGAAGGTTAGGTCTTCTCGGGACGTTCAAGCTTCGATCTACTGAATTATGAAGACGGTTTACCACGAAATTTGAATCTAAAGTTAGATAAACTAGTAGATACTTTGGAAAGCCTAAAATTTAAAGACAAAAAAAATTTAAGCAGGTGAAAACTTGACACTCGGAAGCATATTGTCAAGTCTAGTCACATAAATGACAAGGCAAAACATTGCTTGCGACAAGCAGACGCAAAAAAAAAACTGTTTAGACACAAATTGTATGTGAATTAATACACTATGCCGGCTGCAATTCGATATTCAACAAAAAACTACACAGATGTACTCTAAACAGGTGCTCTTGCGCCGATTTATATATTTTGTTTGCCATACATTTTCTTCTCTAATTGATAGCTTGGAATTTTCTAGAATTATGTTCGTAACGCATTATGTTCAGGGAATAGATATTTCTGTCATTACAGTTAAATTTACCATTATGATCGAGCTTTTCCTCTTAGCCATGACTCAGTGTAATCGAGTTGTATATCACGTAATTATTTTACGACGCTTACGACAGTACCACATTGAGCGTCACGGTCAATTATAGAAACACAAAATATTGAGTTGACAAGGGTATTTTGACGAACGGAGAGCGCACTTATATTTTTATAAGAAAACGTATCTTTTCCATTAACAATATTCAATTTTAAATTCACAATTCCATTAAGATAAAGTTAATTATATTTTTTTTTTAATTTTTATAATGGATATCAGTGCATTGTTTGACATGGATAGAAAACCCGGTACCTAGTACGTAGTTCTGATACCTACAAAATTAATTTATGAAAATATCTTAGTCCGTTTAATTACTCAGAACAGTTAGAAGAGACACGATCAATGTAAATCTTGTATCAAATGCTTAGTAGAAGATTATTAAGCCATTACGTGGATCATATATGCATTTGGAGTGTTTTATAAATAATTACTCGACCCACATTCCGCGGAGTTTATTGGTTTGTATGATGCAATACACTACCGCTTTGAACTTTTAATACCTTTAATATACAACGTTACGTTAAAAACTAACAACAACTAAAGACCAATGATAAAAAATTATACACCGAAAAATATCCAATCCGGTGCGAATAAGTGGAACTAAATCATGATAGTCCACTAGCGCCCCCTTTTTATGTCATTTCTGTGTCCATGTAGATTTACACATTTGCTTACAGAACCGATAGCAGCGCCATCCACAGATCTAGACATTCTCGTTTGACTATACCATATTTGCAAAAGTTATTGTCACTTTCTACAGTCAAAACACTTTAATGAAACAAATAAGACATAACATCTTCTCATTCTATGGTTAGTAAATATTATTGCGTGAAAGATGACATGATTAAAAAGGGAGATGACTGAGATGACGTATGATAGAGTTATGTGGAGGACAAAAACCTGTTCCGCCGACCCTGCGGGAGTAGGATAAGGAGGATTATGATGAGATGATGATGATTAGTAAATATTATCTTTGCTAAGTTAAAAATTAATAACTATTCAATTAATAAACTAATTTAATTTTGGAATACAATCTTCACAACCATTAATCGCGCTTAATATACTCGTATTACTGCTAATTAAAAGTGAGTAATGGGTTTGCGGTTTATGCGTAACACGGTGCTCCTTCAGTGATTGAAAAAGCTCTTAAAAGTGCTTAATGAACTTGGCGCGTAGCCTAGCCGATGTAGTCGTAAATACTGACCAACTGAAGTTTTATAACCTCTTAATTACAAATATTGTTTCTATACTAATAGATGAATTTCCAATGTTTTAATGAAAGGAAGCAAGTTAATTATTAGTTTTATGAATTCTTATTGTAAGTCTAAGGCCTTTATTTTAAACTACGTAATAATTTGTGAATATATTTCTGCTAGTTTTTTATTACATATTTAAAAAAACTATAATAAGTGCTCAATTATGTATAGGTGCGATATAACAATCTATCTTGTATTCATATACAATTTCTCTAACTACATAATTCATCATCTCCCCTGCCTTATCCTACTCCCGTAGGGTCGGCGCACCGAGTTTTCGTCCTCCAAATAACTCTATCATCCGCCATCTCAGTCATCACTTTCTTTGATCATGTCACCTAACATTACATATCACCTAACATTATCAGTTCCTTACTAAATTCGCATTACACATATTGACGTAACCATCTATGTCACTTAATTCTAATTTAAATACATTTGTCATCAACAATAAAGTTGATTAGTAATAAGACGCATCACTCACAAATACCATAAAATTTCTAACGATGAGTAACCGCGTACATGGTTTTGGTTTAAATAGTCGCTAAAACTAATATGAAATATGCAATTAAGTTCAAGAGGGAAGGTTGGATTGGTGCAGTATTATGTTAAACTCAAAGAAAACTATACTAATATTATAAATGTGAAAGTTTAGATGGATGGGTAGATGTTTTTTTAAAGGTGTCTGGGTACGGCTTGACAGATTTTGATGAAATTTGGCAAAGGTAGAGAAAATATTCTGGAAAAAACGCATAGATTACTTACTAGGTTTGTTTTTATATCAGCGCGACTTGAGTCGCGGGAAAAATAATTTGGTTACTTGCCGTGTTTTCTTTTAACACATTTAGTACAGTATAAACATCGTGTATTTGTACTCAAAGTACAAAACAATGTATGTTAAGTTAGGTCCGGGCGGCGGCAGCGTAAACAAATAATTTGAGTTTAGAAAGCGATCGATGGACGAGTTACATTTGCGTTTATTTATAGACGAGGAACGTGAGCTTTTCTCGGGAAGTTGGAGCTTTGATTCACCGAATTATGAACACGGCTTAGCACCGGATTTATATCTAAATTTATTCAGTGAAAGTTCTATGGATACTTTAGGGTGGACGAAAATGTTAATCTCTATCCTCTTTCATATTTTGTTTAATATTGCTCGATCAAGAAATATTATTGGTAAGAATTAATTTTAAATTCAAATACTACAAGTTTCATATTTATAAGCGTATTGTTTCGTTTATTAATACAAATGAAGAGATATATAGATTAGTTTCGACACGCAAGCATACAAAAACTGTTTGAACATAAGATGCATGCAAATTGATACACTAATGCTAGCCGCCGCTCGATTTTTCACAAAAAGCCACAGAAATGTATTCGACACACGTGCTCTTGCGCAGGTTTATGCATTCTGTTTGACATTAATTGCAAGCATGTCAATACATTTTTTGTCTTGTTGACGATAGCTTGGAACTGAGATTTAAATGATTTATCTCATTGGTTGATTAAGCCAAATTATTGAAAAAAATCATTACGTTTTATAAAATGACATATAATTTAGAATGAAAATAAAAATGTTAACAGATAAATATATTTTTGAAGTCCTTATTTTCCTTTGAAGAACACTGTAGCATTTCATATATACCACAGATAATACAGTACTATGGATAAAGCGTCATAGGGCAGTCTAATCTGGTATGACGTCACCAGATTAGGTCACGGCCACACTACAGGTTTATTTCTGTGTCTTTCACAACTCTGAACGTCAACTTCAAATGTAGTAGTTATTATGAATTATTCAAAATAAATCATTCTTAATTACGAACAGCTAGTTATTTTTAATGTAAACATTTTAACGTTCTACTCCAAGAAAGCTTTTTTAATTATTTGACCTCGTGATATTTATGCAAAAGGAAAGGGCATTTAATTTAATTATAACATATTACATTGTTTTTATAATATTAATGTGGTAATGAAAAATGTTCAACCTTAAAACCGTAACTGTTCCGTTTAGAATTAATAAGCAATAACTCACATTTCAAATCTATTCATTTATAAAAGTATTTTAATAATAGATAAAATATTAAAAATAATATTAGCAATATTCTGAAATAAAATATTATAAAAAGTAAAGATAAAAATTTTGTACCATATTTATTAATACGTTTTTGTAATCTTTTAAACATAAATATAAGATAAATCTGTCTATAAAATAAAATCTGCGAAATATTATTTTACGGACACTTAAATTTTATAGATTTCAAAACAGGTTATATTTAAAGTAGTAAAGACTACAAATATATTTGTATCATAAACTATATAAAATGTGTGTCAGGAAATTAATATTAAATATTAATAGCCTATATTCTAACATATTGAAAACCTACTAACGTTATAGGCTACGGTTTTTTTGTAGCTTATCTATGTCCTTACTAATATTATTAAGAAAAAAGATTTGTATTTTTTGACCGACTTCCCAAAAGAAGGAGGTATTCAATTCGTCGGTATATTTATTTATTTTTTGACCGACTTCCCAAAAGAAGGAGGTATTCAATTCGTCGGTATATTTTTTTTTTTTTTTATTTTTTTTTTTT
>NW_013524901.1:994796-1051384 GCF_000836215.1 Papilio polytes
CATTTTGTTTTGTTTTTCGTGTATTTTGTTTGGAAGTCGGTTTTTGTATGTATTCGATTCACGTAAAAACTACAGGATCGATTTTAAAAATTCTCACACTATTATCAAGGTTTTTATTTATTTTTTAATTTCATGCGGGCGAAGTCGCGAGAAACAGCTACTTTATACATATTTTCATAAATCATTTTTGACATCAGTAAAATACTAAATAAACGGTGGACGTTACTAAAACAAAATTGCGTGTAACTAATCACCAGTTCGCAAAGGAAATATGAAACGATGAAACTGTACTAAATGGTCAACAGTTGGAAATAATTTCCTCTAGTAATCACACTTTGCATACAATTATAGTAAATTGTAAACCATTACAAATACATATAACAAATCTACTACACTAATGATGCAAATTTTCTTATACTAAATGACTTTCCGAAAGCAATTAGTAAAATTAACGGACTTAATTGCACTAAATAAATGCACTATTACATATAATTTTATCTCTAACCCTTCAATAACGTGACCAGCACGGATTTTGGCAAATCATGATTATAGAAAAATATCGCATAACAGCGTGGGCATGCGAAGTATAATAAACTAGTTTTTGTCCGCGACTCCGTCCGCGTTGAATTAAAAAAAGTGAGCAGTCTATATCTTCTATACTATCCTCTACATCTCTGCCAAATTTCATCCAGATCCGTTCAATAAAGAGTTAATAGTATACCGAAATATATAACGGTCTTTCTCTCTCGCTCCCTGACACGTATCTTCCTTCTCTCTCATGTAACGAAATGTACGTAAACATCACACATAATTAAGATACAGTGAAGAAATAAAACCTCGGCCCTAGGGATATCGAGCAGATTTAAGCGAATGGAACACTAATGTCACTTATTAAAGAAGGTAATAAAGTCACAGAACGCTAAGTGACAACCCTATATCTTACAAATGTACTAAAAAGCGACACGCTGTGATCTGAACTCGATGACGTATCCATTTGGCTTTCACTCTTAATTAACTTTTATTGCTGTCGTAAGTTTTTACTAAGTTACAAAAATTTACATCAAAGTGTTAAGAGATATATAAAATTAGCATCAGGCCTAAAATTTTTTTCTAAATGTATGCGGGTTTGTTTGTATGTCAATTCAGACTATCTGTGTGTATAACAGCAGTGCAAAAAAAGTAATTTGTTTTATAGCAAAATTAAGGAACACGTAATCGACTATCGAATTCATCCGCCCAATGTTTTGTACATATTATGTCCATAACTAATTAACCGGAACTGACGCTTGACTAATCGATTTGACATAATCGTGGACACGTGTCAAAATAACAGATAATTGCTAATCGTCCAAAAAACAATGACTAATAACAACGCGCTGTTAACTTAACACTGTGTAGTAAAGTTTAAAATTGCGTGTATTACTAACGATGGCCTCGATGTCAACAGTGCGAATGCCTCCTTGATAGTTGTAAAAATGTTTGTTTGAATAATCACTATGATATGAGAGAAGCCTTTTAGGACCGCGCGTAGGCGTCGGTTACGTAGGTTTAAGACATTGATGATAACCTAACAAATTATTCACGTGACTTTAAATATACGACGAAGCTTTTCTAAAGCAGTAAAATATTGGAAGAGACTATACAGGTGATGTGATATTTAGGCTAGGCATGATTAATTTAACTATACTAATCTAATAAAGCGTAAACACACACTACTTTGTGGCTTAAGGTGTCGGAAATAATAGCATATTTTTGAATAATTCTTTCTTTTATAAAAAGACCTACACTTACTATACGCTTTAGGGTATAACATTTTATACTATTAAACTTAGGGAGTAAATAAATTGGAAAAAATCCTTCTTGTAGGAAAGAGACCATAAATTACAAGCTACCAACATTAAGGAAGGAAGATTATTTTGATAACGGTAATTTTGACATTTGTAATTTAGAATTTGACAATTGTAAACAATAAAATATAGTTTTTTAATTTCATGCGGATGAAGCCTTTTGGGAACAGTTAGTATGTAATTAAATCTACGCCATATAACGAAGGTAGTGCATCCTTTTTACTATTTTGTATTCCTGCAAATAACGAATATACGTGTTAACTATCGTCGCATACGTGCATATGTCTGGTCCCAGGAGCGGAGTAGTGTTGACACAGATGCTCTTTTGTTGCCTAAATAAAAATGTTTTACAGCGACTCGCGCCTGCACAATGGATACTTTTGAATATTCAGTGCGTACTTTCTTTCTCTGCGGCGTTAACAATTCGGAATTTCATGTTGAAATCGGTAGTACTCTTCGTATTCGAGAACAGTTTCAGTTCGTATCTGTGAAATTGTGCTCAATATTCTAATCTCGAATTGTCTAAAAACGCTGTCCAAGTGTCGGCTAAAGCATTATGCGGCTATTTTGAAATGTTTAATACAAATACTGGGAGTGCATGTAAGTTGAAGCCAATACCGATTTGCGACTTTGAAACTCGAAGCAATGGACCAATAATTGCACAATACACAAGTGAGATGTGTAATGAAAATGAAACAAAAGAGTGACGTTATCGCATTACAATTTTCGGCGACGATGACGTCATCAGCCGCCAGATATTCAGCAATTAAGCACGTCCGCGCACGTACAAACAGACACGCATACGTGTATACTCAGAACAAACCGTTGGGTCGATTGCTTTGTAAACGTCGCCCCATGAAATGAGCACAGGGCCTGGGCCATCGTAAATCTAGCCTGACATTATTCCAACCACAATTAGGGCCTGGTGTGTGAGTGTTTTAATTGTGTAGTTTTTATTTTTTCATAATTACAAAAAAGAACGATATATTCAGTATCAGTACGCTTTTACCGTCAAGATGTGTGCTTAAGGTCGAATATTGAATGACGCAATTGAAATTATTCGAGGTGTTAACGATTTATAACATCAATTTTTTTCCGCTTCGCTTATGAATTATACCAGAGCGTACTTTCACGAGACAGTTTTGCGGTATGATCTCATCCAGCCTTGGGGTGCATCCACTGTTGCGCGAGGGCAATAAAGCACCATTTTTGTACAGAAACATAACGCCGAACACAATGGAGGTCAAATATTTGTCGTTCAGTATTTCGAAACATATTCATTTTTACAGACTTGATATATGAGTCAGTCCATTCATTGACATAAATATAAATTGCATGCTTTAAATACAGTTGGAAACAAAACGTATCTAAAATTTTGATTTGCCCTTTTTCATGTTTTTAAGTCTTAACAAGACTGATTCATGCGTATTATAAAATTATAAGATAATAACAATTAAATCTAGTTTCAACAATCATAAATTATCATCAGCTTAATTTGGTGTAACTCTTTTAACGATAACTCTTGTGACGTCATCGTTGAGTCTCGACAACAATTATGAAATTGACGGAATCCAAGAGTTCAATTTATTTACAACTAGCTGTTGCTCGCGACTTCGTCCGCGTGAAATTAAAAAAATAATATCGCCTATGTTACTCTCAGATAAATTGCCTTTCTAACGGTGAAAGAATTTTTAAAATCGGCCCAGTAGTTTTTAGGTTATTTCAAAACATACAAAAATACAAATCTTCCCTCTTTATAATATTAGTATATAGATAGATACCTATGTAAGTACTCAGCTCATTACAGGTTGATTATTAGTTTAAAATAATTGTAACGGTAAAAGTACAGTGAGTAAGCAATTGGAAGCAAGCATTCGATTGTTTTTGTCTCTGTTTTATTTTTAAACATATCGATGTCGATTGATCGATTTGCTCATGTCGATGGCGGTCATTATAGTTTAAGAGTAGAAAAAAAAACTTATTAGGATTTAATTTTTTGCTCCGTTGCCTAATAAAGACATAAGATGCAATCATGTGTTGTTATAAAGGTTATTGCCGCCGCATTATTATGTACGTCATAAGTTAAGTTGCTCCAGTAAACTTTCATACTATAAACTATTTGAATTATTTCTGCATAGTATTTTGTAACGTAGCCTATGTTTTATATTTTATTTCCGCTATTTACCTTTTCTATATCTATCAATAAAAAAAAATGTGTTTGTGTATGTATTGAAATAACTCAAAAACTACTCGGCCGATTTCAAAAATTCTTTCACCATTAAAAAGCTACGTTATCAGTGAGTAATACAGGCTATATTTTTTAAATTCAAGTCGACGAGGTCGCCAGCAACAGCTAGTTTTAAGCTTATACTTAATAAGGAATCAAACAGTTTACTCACGTCTCTCGTAATTTATATTTAAACCAGACTGACGACAATTTGGTACGAATTACACAATAACTTCAATTCGGTACTTTAATTTCCGATTAGCACACTTACAAACAAATTACAGAAATCCTCTTAGCTGGCATATATGAAAGTTGTCATGCAACCGTGACCCGGTACTTGTAATCGTCTTAAGCTATAAATCGTACCGGCCGTCGCGAAATCTTAATACAACGTACCACGTTTAGTAAAGCGTACCGTACCACAAAATGGATAAATCTGGGTCTCGACATATCTTCTCTACTACGTCTTTTCCATATCTTCTTGGGTATCATAATTAATGAGGAAAATAACGAATTTTGAATTGAATAAACAGTTAGTGATAAACTTTATAGTAGGCGCAAATTACTATGTTAACATTTGATTAAAGAAAACACATCATATTTAAATTAAGTATATCGTATTTCATTGCAATGGGTCAATCGTTTGACTATAGCTACAGTACCGCTATAGCCGCCTCCGCGAACGATTATTGCAAGCGATGAAATGTTCATGTTTTATATAATGACAGCTTTCAATCAGGGTTGGCAGAAATAATAAAGTTCTACATATAAAAATAATCTCTATCTTAGTCATCGCATCACGCGTAAAAGAGTAGACTAATTTTGCTATTTCTTATTGTGCGAAAAATAATTAAATTTTCATATTTGAAACGGGAAAGTGAAATAAAATTCGAGTACAAACACAATTTACTTACGAAAGGTACTTTAATGTTTTAGTTCTAAAGATATATTCTCAAATATATCGATATCAATTTGAGAATTTAGAATTCTCCTAGAAACGGGCTAACGTAAATCGGATTTGGATTGCAAATATATAAGTAAATTGGGCTCCGATATACGAACCGAATATAAAATCAGACACCTTTCCGGAATCGGAATAACACATTATACAATGTAATGTGTATTTCTGGTTTTAAATAACGTATATCAATGTTTACTGAAAGCCCTTACCTTAACGAGAAAATGGCGAAACACTTTAAATCTTACTGCGAATCATAAAGACGTTCTGAGAAATTGGTAACAAGTTTAAACTGATCCTGTTCGGATGGATCGGAAGCGAAATAACACGTATCGCAGATGTTTTAAAATATATTTAGTTATTTTAAATGTGCAATAATGATGCATTTTAAATTAACTTACACATTTCCTTTATTGTTGTCCATAATAAGCTTTCCCTTACCTGAAAAAAATATAATATGTTAAATTGTGCTACAACGTTTTTGTTGCTATGTACAGTAATGTCAAAATAAAATTAGGCATTATACAACTCGGACAAAAACTATGTAAAGTAACACATTCACAAACTCTAGGCTTTTGGACCAAAATTTTAAGTTAACTAGTTAATTCCAAGTTATACGCTGCACTTTATAAAACTTAAGAATTAAAGATATAAAAGTACACACAGTTGAAATATTCCTCCATATGTAATTTATTAAAGAAACGTCAGAGCTGCCTTTCCTTCGTCAAATTATACAAAGGAAATATCCGACAGGTTATTAAAGATTGGAGTCACGCGGAGATTTGCATTCGTAAAAGTTGTCGTTATTTTTAATTATTTACAAGCAATGTATGCTTGCGAAATTAAATTACGATAATTTTTTTCTTAGCTGTTTATTAGCTGTCCGCGATTCCTTATGTGCGCGATTAAAAAAATAGCAGCCAATATTTTACATCTATGTCAAATTTCAGTATGATCCGTTAAGCCCTTCTAGATATGTAGTAATAAACATCTATCCATCTAAACTTTTGCATTTATAATATAAATAAGATTCTAGTGTTTTTGCTGATATTTTCTGATATTTTGCTGGCTTTCTCTACTCATCTTGGTAGCAATTGTTTTACATTTAAAGTAATAATACGCCCCTCGCTTGCAGTTGCAATAATAACCAGCAGAAAATTACTTTATAATATAAAAAATACGATGGAGATTAACCGTTCGGATACGTTCCAGTAACACATTTAATGACGACCGAAATAGCCTGCATGAATGGACGGGGTATTACGGTTTTTCGGTCACCTGTCGTTGCAAAGATTGCATTACGAGACACAGAGGAAGCCAGTTTGGCTCGGTTTTTTTCCTTCTTTTTAACATAAAAGCTCTACTCTGAAGCGTTTATTTTTAAACTTTAAAAAATGAAAATTAAACATTCGTTATATGTATTTAAGAATTAGGAAAAGCTCAATTGGGTACTCACGGCTTAAAAAATATAATAATGTTTAGTCGTAAACTGTGTGATTTTAACCTTGAAAGACTAACATCTGAAATTCAATATCTCATGAACGACAGCCTCATTTGAATACTGTTTCCGTTTTACCACCGGGACGCAAACTAAAGTGAAGATTATATGTATACGATAAGAACACAATTCAAAATGTGATTCAGTACGACATTGAGATTTCCATGTTTGTTTTTTGACATTGTGTCTCGAACTATGTTTTTTATTGCAGTATAGCCAATGCCGTTGGCAGAATTATTTTTGCTTATATCAGAATTGTTCTAGGTTCTTTTTCTTTTTGTCAGATGTATAATTTATCGATTGTTAATTGACCGATGATGATGATGTCATCCGTGACGTCTCCATCAATGCCGAATGACTAAATAACTAAACCATAGCTGGTATAATATGTTAAAAGATCAAAAGAAAATGTAACAGGATCAAATAGTAGATTAATTTTCTAACAACGCCTACCCCTTTGATGTTTTACTACTTGAGGAAACAATGGGATTTAAGTGTCGAGTCGGGACCGGTCACCGTGGTATTGTTGTGGTACAACGCCGCCATCTTACTATTTTTGGCGCCAAAGTTCCCGCGCTCAGTCCCGCGCGTGTAATTTATGTGCGGTTTTCAGATAAACATCTTGCTTTATGAAGTTCTTAGCATTGCTTAAAATAAATAACTTCACCGTAAAAGGGTGTGTTTCGGTATTTAAACTGTTAACAATTTTCGACTTTTAAAAGAAATTTTGTTGCTGTGTGGGCGTTTTGTTCAACCATTTGCGGTAATGATTAGTGTTGTTTTTAAAATGACATAAGTTGGCTTGAAATATTTAGATTTTTATGGATTGGCAGATTAATATAGATGAATAATTTATACAAATGTTATATTCTCAAACGTGATATCGGTGCAAAGATTACTTACACAAGTACAATATCGAACAGTAATCGACGCGTACATAAAATCGATATTGCCTACAGCTACACCGCTTGGGTTCGTTCAACTTTTTATGCATTGCAGTTTGAATGTATGAGCGCTTTAGCAATCATAAGAATGACATTTTAACTGTACAGTGGGAGGCAAGCAAAGTTACGCGCTAGGCAATAATCGAATAATACACGTCGCGAAAGTTCAAGAGTCAATTTCAACGTGTATAAATATCCACTCAGTATTGGCCAGCGAAGGGCTTTTAACTTTTATTAACGTGTGGGGACTTTTACGAGCTTATCGACTTGATTTCAGATCTAACGAATGTGTGCTGATAGGCGATATCGAAAAGGTTTGTAAAAGGATTTTGAGAATGTTTGGTCGCAAAAAATATTTTAGTAACATCCGTTTTACACGGATTAAATAAGCGAATTCCTTACCAGTGGTAAAAACGTGTTAAAAAAATAATTCATTGGATTTAATATTTTTATTGTACATCTGAAATATTCATAGTAATTTATACTTACATGATAAGTAATTAGTGTATTAATATAAATATTTTCAACGCATCACAATGAGATAATCATCTTTTTTAAAGTTGTTTAAAAACCCCTCCTATCTAATAATAGACTATTTTATAGATATCTAACATAAACATCTACAATTAATATTGTAACCTTGTGATACAAGTGCCTAAGTTTAAATTCAAAATGGACGAATTTTTCATTAACATTGCAACATTGTTGACAGTTAGTAGGGCCTCTCAGTTGACGGGTACAATTGATTTACGGCCGCCCCTGTCGTATGTCGGGGACACGCTCATAAGTAACTGACCCATATTGATATTAGAAGCGAAAAAGCAATTAGGCAGATTATTTAAATAGATCATTCCAATATAGGGCTTGATATTTATTTGTTTTTTATTACTCGCCAATTGAATTGCTCTTTGATATAGATAAATGGGCTTCGATTAAATTTATAGATCTTGCAATACTTTTTAGAATCGGTTATAAACATTTATACGTTCATTTAAGTGGACAGGGCAGGATTCAGGAATATATGGTCAAAGGGGTGAACGCTAACGATGTCCATTAAAAAAAAACATACAGACGACTTGAGTACCTCCTTCTTTTGGGAAGTCAGTCAAATAGGTACCCATAAGATGTACGGACTTTGGGGTTTTGAGTGAGCAAAGTTTGTGTGATCTTTAAGAGAATTTGATGTCCAACATCAACACAAAACTTGGCCAAATTTCTGCTGTATAAATGTGAGTGACCTATTTGATTTTTCATAGTTTACGTTTGTTAGCACTTGTAGTATCGAGTTACAATTACATTAGCTCAACGCAGTTGTTGACACACATTGCTACGACTCAAATAGTTTATAGCTGCACTATTCTGTGTAATTATAAACATAGCTCTTTTATGTTTTTGTACAAATTAGAGAAGATACGTTTGCTATTTCTATTATAACATTCTTGAATAGAGTGAAATGTAAACCTGTTAAATAGATTGTGGATCTTTTTTTATTTAATTATTTTTAATATGATTTACCCTTTTTATACATATCTTAAATAATTTACTTATAGGTATACGGACACTGCTATACCATGATGAAAAACATCAAGTCGATCCCAGAATTCCTATTATAATAGGTAGATCTTAAAGCATACATTTCAATTAGATAAAAGTTGTTTTTTTTTAAACATCTTATATCTAACAAAATTCATAGATTTAAGAAGTTTGTAATTTATCTGCTCTGACGGCAAATCAACCGTTTAACAGATGGCGATTTTTTGCCCTAGCCGTATGTCTCGTAAATCATGGCCATTCATTTGGCTGATCGTTAACGTGCTTGTGAATGAATTCTGATGCGTGTCATCTGAGTCCGACACATTAGACAATCACCGGGCGAGCGTGAGTGCACGGTTCACTTTTTGCTTCGATAATCCGAAGCAGAGCCAGATGTTTCGAACATCGACAACTTTTTTTAATAAACAACCTTGTTCTTACGCGTGTTTCTACTTTTATCATTGTGTAAATTGTTATATAAAAACTAACCTAAAACATATATTATGTTTAGAATTCTGAAAATTTTAGATATAGCTAAATTTTTTTTGTGGTTAATGCATATAAAATCTATTACATCGTGCTTAATTAATTAGGTCTTTAACATTAAATTTCAATAATTTAACGATTTATTGTAAAATATCCCCAAAAGCGCATACGAATGAGATCCAAGTCTCGACAAATAAGCAATAGATGGACATTAACAAAACACGTGCATTTCCTTGTTTTTAGTGTCGCGACGTGCGATGTTTAAACTATATAAATCAATGTCGTAAATCAATTAGTTTGACAAGCGCGCCGGCGCGGGCGCAGTAATTGAAGGTTTTTATTTCGGACATTTCGTTGGGCAAACACGCCCGAAAGGCGGGCAGTCTGACCCTGGCACGAATTGAGGCCCATCACTATTCCGTTAGTGCAGGCTGTAGGCGACATTGCTGCTCCGATAACAATTCAGATGATCTCATAAATTAACACTTTTTGCATCTCAAACACGAAAAGCTAATGAAATAGATTTTTGTTTAAAAATAATGCATTAAACTTTTTTATCGTGTACAGCGCATAAATTTTATACTCTATGATAATGAGAAAAAAACATTCTTGTATTTTAAATAGGTAACTTATACAGTGCATTCTTTGTTAAAATATTCCCCATTACGTAAACTCAACGTCTCTGTTCATGACTAAAACAAAATTATAACATGCACCAGAGACATAAGTCCGCAACGATAATGGTATTGTTGGTAGACCGATAGAAAACCATGACTTACTAGTAAATATTAGTATAAGGAATTATAGTCCGAACTTCAAAGGTGTTAGAATCAAAATCCGATGCACATAAAGTTTACATAGAACATTCTAATTTGAGTTAGAAGTGCTCGTTTTCAAAAGACCAGGTTTGCAGTATCTAAATAATTCTGGTCACGTTACGCCTCATTATGTTGTGGTTAGCTAACTTGTCAGAGATTTCGTTGGTTTCAGAAGTGGCACGAGATTCGCTTTTGATGTTATAAATAAAGATGGCGATGATTTTTACTTCGTTAGGCCACAGACATCTGATACGAGAGGAACGCCCTATTGACTAACGAACATAGTAAAGATTCAAATTTTTATAATGTCCTTAACAGTAAAAGATTAGTGCTACTTTGACCGAACGCAAGAATATGAGACATTGTACAAACTTATTGAAACAAAATCCTTTAATTTAATTAATGGATAAGACAGTTAACAGCAATTACATTACTATAAGTGATGATTCATTGTAAAAAATTCAGCAATGAATACACATATCAATTACAATTAAGAAATAAATTGGCTATATCTGAAATCCAAGGAAGTCCTATTAACCGACCACCCATATAAGCGAAGAATTACGCAACATCTTAAATTAATAGCTGTCCATTCATATTAATTTGTCCTTAGTGAGAATTTACATAGTACTCTGCAAGAAATACACATGCCACGCGAAGACGTAAATATTCTAATTTTGTCGCTGACACGGCTCAGCTCAGTGTGGTCGATTGTGTCGCAAGTGTGAAATTGATTCACACACGGTTTTCCGAGCCGTTGACGACGACCGATAAAACCCATTTGCTATCGCTGGCTGTGCGACGTCTACACGAACTATGAAATACAATTTAGTTAGCCTTAAACCGTGGCAATGATGGACAGAAGTTAAGTTGAGATAACCGTAAGAAATATTTAGAAAAGAAAGAATATCACATCTCACAATATAGAAACAAGTTCTCTTGGTAGATAGGATATCTTTATTAAGAAGTGTAATTAGTGTGATGTTAGTAAAGAGTAATACAATGTAAGAGTAAAGAAGAAAGAATTTGCTTCATAGCAAAAGCTATTCAAATATACGCACAAACAACCAATTTTATTTCTACAGTACAATGAATCTTAATTTGCAATTTCTTTCCCGTAACAGTCGAGCGAACAGGCCGTTGTTCCTTGAACGTACGGCTATCAAGATCAAAATTACGATAACCGCCCACAGTTGCATAAATCACATTAAAAATTTGCGTGTGCACTCCTTACGGCGTGTGCCGCATACACAACTAACAAACCGATGAGATTGCAGACTTAAATAATTTCTTTGCAACACACTACTCTTATACGTATATGCCTTGAAACAGACTACAAAAACTTTAGACATATTGTGTAACTATAGAAATATGTAATTTGAAACAAACATTTTAAAATTTAACAAAAAAATTAAAGTTAAATATTAAATTACTTCCGGATATTACTAGTTAAAACAGCGTTAATTTCGCAGTCTGCTGTGAAATCTGTAGATAAATACATCGAAGTCATAGAACTAGTAAAATAACAAATTATGTCATCAATGTCGCTTCCTAATTCTCTTGTGACAATTGTAGTAAATTAAAATCTTTGTCAAACACAATTACATCTGATGTAGATGTGTCATATTCAATAGTATCAAGGTTGACGCAAATTTTTAATATGCGTCACAATGATGGCATACTCCAAATAATTGAATAAAAAATTGTACAGCTGCCCAATTGCTTGCGACAGAATTAGAGCAAAACAATCGAATCTATGTTCAAAAAACCTATGATTCAGATCTGGATTAGGAACAATCAATGGCGACTTGTTAAGCAATCCCTGAAAATTCTCTTGTAGAATATCTTAGTTCAAGTCTAGTCATTAAATCATTATTAATAATGTGTAGATAACAAAAGACATTTGACATTAAGATATTGCTACATCTTTTTGAAAGCTAATCAAACTTCGTTTTCCATGCACGCATCCGATGATTCTGTTTCTAGTAATGATCACAGAAGTATTTAAGATGAATTATTGATGGCAGTTCAACCTCTTCCTTTGCAATGTTTCCTCAATTCTAAGAAATTGCTCATGCTTGGACTACATTCCTACAATTTAAATAATCACTCTTATTAGAAATACTGTTTCGTATAAGATTCAATCAACATTCTGTGTCATGTTTTGTACTCTTTCTATTCGCTTATTCAAATGAAAAACTTTTTCAACCACTTTTTCAATTAAAAATAATATTTTATTCCTTGCGTCTAAAGAATAACGAAGTTCTTACTTGTAAATTGTAAGTATACGATATACGTAGAATAACCAATTTATTCCGGTAACACAAATAACCTTGAAACACATTTTAAACGTAATTTCAAATTACATAAACTGGATATCGTGAATTAATGTTTACACATATGAGTAACGTAATTTACTTCACATTACGTTACTAATCAATTTTTCACGCTTGCTTTCTGTGTCTACTTTCGACCTAGGGATAACTTTTCATGTGTCATGGTTTGCCGATGACTCCCCCTCCTTCGGACTCTGACCACGTTCTGTGTTCATTTGCTCACTGCTCTCATTTAACGCATGACGGGATGAGACAATCGGCAAAGCCTCTGAGATCAAGTAATCCTAATAAATTCTGTATGTATTGCGTAGTCATATTAACAAGTATCAAAATCAATTTTCCATAAATAGGTTCAATTATATCACTTATAAATTCAACAAATACTGCAGTACTTTAACTTTAGTATTCAACGCGACAGAATGGTTTTGATTTATGTTGGTAGACTTTGTAAATATGCTTCCAACTCGCATGCTCCATACATCAAATATCAAGAATAAATGGATTCTAGTACATGTATCATGTACGTTGGTGCAGCGCCAGGCACGTTCTCTTGAATTTTTGATTTTAGAATTGAAATTCGGATGTACGGAGCGCTGTAGTAGCAAACGGTACACAAGTCGCGTCGCGTCGGAAACATATTTGATGTGATATTGCAAACTTTACTTTGTTGAATAAAACTACCAAAATACTTGGTAACATGGTACAAAACTGTAATAGATGTTACCGAGCTTATTTATATGATTTTTTGATAAGTCTGCGAAGTACAAACTATTAGGAAACCCGTGGTCACAAAGAACTTGGGCCTATTGGTCGTATTTTATAGTACTACCTATACCCACAGTTTAAATTAAACATGACGATATCTTTCTCCTAAAAATTATCTGAAAGATGTCTTAATTTAATTAAGCATTTCCACTCTACACTCTATATTTGAAGACTTTTAATATTTACTTCGTAAGAAACGACAAGCCTATGGCGATTTTATTGCAATAAATATCACCAGCGATAGAACCCTTTGGCTTTAAGTTTCAACTTGTTCCAACTAATTGAATAATAAATCAACAGAGAAATAAGTAAATATTATAAGTATGTTTCGGCACCGCCTAAGCCTTGTTCCGTCGTATCTCAAATAACTTTTCGTATTCGCTGTTTGGGGTTCCGAGAAGCTCGCGGTATTCAAACAAAACTTATAATGACCACCACGTGTACCTTTGTTCATTCGAATACAATATGATTCTAACCTTTACGAAGGACAATTTATTTGGAAATCGACATATCTAACTTATTATATATTTTGAAATTAATTTAAATCGACCTGAATGACTCTACGCCTCTCTATCTCTTAAAGATCGATCGATCAAGCGTGTCTAATCTAAGTAGAGTTTGGCCCTACCTAATGCCACAATAGAATAGATACGAGTATAAACATACATATAGCAAAAATACGAAGCAAACTCTACTATAGAGATTGTGGCCAATAATATTTTCTACTTGACTGTTCCCTCTTAGTTTTAAAACGACACCATCTAGCCTATGTAATGATATAGGAAATTCAATATCAACATTCGCATATATTAATAGAGAAATACATTCCAACCACAACCGGTACTAACGAGCATAAACTAGAAGAGTTGGTCTAGGATCTAAAGTTTTTTTTAATACCATTCTTCATATCAAAATAAAAATAATATAAGATGGGTATTATTTAAATGCGTGTTAACACGAAGCCGAAGTGTATGAAATGTTATACATTACATTACAAATAACATTTGAATGAATTTCTTTGAAATGCGATTTGAAAATTTGATATTCAAACGGGTCTAGTTCGCAATTTGTCATAACAAATAGACTAAAATAAGACTGTAAATGTGAGCACCACTAAGGTCCTCACATTTACATCCAAATATAGTTAGATAGTCAAGTCGTAAAAACGTGCTATACGAAACTTAAATGATTTTGGTTGATCTTGCTTATAAATATTTTCTTTTCAATCGGTCAAACATGCGAAGTTATAGTGTTGCCAAAATGTTTGCATCAATACACTATATATTAACTGTATATTTAATTATTATTGATTTTAAAGATGTAAAAGGTATAAAAACAACTATGATTATTGTTTACTTTGGGATATGCGGTTTGTTCGCGCATTACGAGCAGCTGCAGCTTGTAAAAGCTTTCGTTTTAGAAAGCTGAGCTGCATCAAATGAAGATGAGGTACGGCTCGAGTTCAGCTTTCAAAAATTAACGACTTAAACCTAGATTCTGCTATTAGCGCCATCTAGAAAGTTAAATACGTTTCATTTTTTTACTATTTAAGTTCTGACGCTTTTATCTCTCAAAGCATAATTATGCCTTTGTACTAATTAGAGTCTCGTTTCAGGTGCTAATTTGTTACTTAATTGGCTCGTTATTTCTGTTTAATTTAACCGTCAATTGTCTTCATAAAGCAAGGTGAACGAACTTAATAGTTATAACTATTGAGATGACTCCATCTGCAGTTTCAAGACGGTCTCTGACAAAAAAAAGCAAATAAATTTGTTGATTGTTTCAAATCTAATTCAACTTTAAAATCGAGTAGTGTGCGAACCTCCATACAATATCATAGGCATCAAAGCGCGACTTAACAGTTGTGCGATGAATTAGTCAAAAGGTTGCGTGGGCTCTTAACATGATTAGATCATAAAAGCTTTCGTACAAACAAATGCCTATATTATATATTCCTAGTTATTCAAAGAAAATGAGCACACAAATGTTTTCTGAGCTGTAAAATATCGCGCACCTGACAACTGCTCCAAAACCGCAAGCTCCGTGAGCTATCATTTATGCACATAAATAGATTGCAATGTAACATATCCTCAATTATTATTAACTTGAATTACTATTAATATTCTTGATAAAGTAATTTTGTTCCATAATATGGCACATTTATTAAATACAAATAAAAATATTTTATTGGTGGTGTTTTTCAGGTAAAAAAATACAGATGTTCTGAATGTAGATTGCATACATAAGACAATAATTATGGTAGAAAAAACTGGATTTTACAGAACTTAAGATTATTTTTAAATGACGCGAGGCTTGTAGCTTGTACCTACTGTGACGTTGATTACGTCATCAATAACTTAAAACAAACAAAACTTACCGACTAATTTATAATACACTAGCTTTCGCTCGCGAATCCGTCCTCGTGGAATTAAAAAAAAAAACAAAAGTGAATAGCCTATGTGTCTTTCCAGACTATCCTCTACCTCTGCCGTTTAGGTTACAAACTCTAACAAACATCCATCCATCCATCCATCCATCTAAACTTTCGCATTTATAATATTAGTTAGATTACTTAGTACTTGGTATATAGTAATATATTATCATAGAAGTAAAATTCTTAAAAATATAATTTTACTAAAATATACATCATATATTTTTGCCCCTGATTTAAATTAGCTTGAGACATTAATAAATTGTGCTAATGGAACGTACATAATATATTTAAAAAAAAATAACAGAAATTACTTCATTACGAGATCACGGATTCTGTATAAATTAAACACGAAAAAGAAATAGTGAATAAATTGAAATCTTAAATCGTTAATGATCAAAAAAATTTCTTTACAACGGCCGTGAGTTTCCTCAAATGAAATTACTAAAAAAATATGTTAGTACAATTGTTTTAGTAGTAATTCTACTCGAATACTTAGAGATAACAGTTGTTACACTAGTTCTTTAAGAAACGTGTTTTTATTTCTTTTATAAACAAATTGAAAGGAATGCAATTGTCTCTACACCTGGAATCAGTTTAATCGATCCCTCATATCCCAACTTAAACTTAGATCCAAAATCTGCAGCAACTATAATCTGAAATAACAGCTTGAATTCATAAATTACCGTAAAATAAACGATATTTTAGGCGAGAAGATTCTTTTGGCCTTCAAATACCTACAGAAAATTCGGTGAAAACTATTAAGAAACATTTTCATCTCGATAACAAATAGACAGTTTGATAAAGCTGTTTGGAATGACTGCCGGCATATTTACCTTGAAAATACGCGGACCGGGGCCGTTAAGAAAATTCACACACACGCTCAACACTGCTAAAAGCACGGGATAAATATAATTTTGTGTGTTTTTCACGCGATTTTAATTGATGTATTCGATACCGGCGCGAGTGCAGCAATGCGGTTAACGCGCGTGCTCCCTCCTTGAACGTCGGAGCTATACTGGCCAAGATGCGATCATAGTATGCGGATCGTAAAAGATAATCGCTTTTCACTTCAGTTGTTTCCATGTGTCATTGCGAAGTTGTTTTTTTTTTGTACTACAGACTGGTATTCAATGGCGATGACTTCAGCCAGTACGTAATTTGAGAAACGTACCCAGTACATAAGTGAGCGTTGGTCGCTCTGTTTCTTTTACATTTCCCTCTGACCACATCTATCAGTAACCTACGATTACTTAAGTATAATTTTCCTTGATTTCCATATATTTCACGGTTGAAGTAACTTGTTAGTGTTTATTTCAAGATATTTGTTTTGTTCAAAAATTAAGTTTCGAATGCGCAATAACATTTTGTTACCTAAGTTAGTCTTTTATTTTATTTTATTAACCTATTAAGTTAATAATTTCTATGACTGTTTGTATTTATATTTGGTCTAAAAAATATTCTAGCGAAGGCAATAAAATTGTTTATGTTTCTCCCAAACACGAAATGTTTGTTTCAGCTTACGCATAGTTTTCAATTATCCTCTAACCTTGTACGACCAAGAGATAAAATATTTCAGTTCTCTCAGGGACAGGCTAAGATATCGCTTGATAAATATCTTTATCGGACATATCACAAATAAACATATACACATAAGATATTTGTATAAACATTGATTATTACAAAAGCTAAATCTACTTAATTTAACTTCTAATTAGCTAATTTATAATATTATCTTTAATTTAAATAAACCGTTCTTTAATTTCTAATAATCGGTAAAGCTAACAGCAGAAATTGTTTATTGTTATTTCTGTACGTGTGAAATATTTACGTCAACATTGCTCGGTTTCATTGCTGTCACTTACCAAACGTGAATACCGCCTGTTTTTAATTTACCTAGACAAATTGTAAAGATGGCATGCTCATCAATAAATCAGCACAAAATGTCGTAAAGTAAACGTTCGCTGCAAATGAATTAATTTCGATGAGTTTTGTTCAATTTTTTAAATATTCCTAGACGAATTGCAAATATGCAGCATTCAAGATATTTCGGGAACATTTCTGTTGAATCCTGTTTGCAAGCAATTCTTTAAATAAAGCCGCTTAGACTGATATTTTAAATATTTATTTTGAGCAGCGTTATGCAATGCACTGAACATGTACACGTCCGCAAATTCCAAAGTAAACAAGAGTTTTTAAAATAATCCTCGCGTGGTACGGAATGTTATCGGCAACAACTAATCCCTGATATATTCCATGCGGATTCCCGTTTTATCACAATATAGCTGTTCCCGTGCGGCTTCATCCGCATCAAATTATAAAAACTTTATTTTATTGTTTACATTTGTCAAATTCTCAATTGCAAACGTCAAAATTGCCGTTACGATAAACTTCTTGATTCCTTAATGTTGGCAGCTTCTAGGTTATGGTCCTATCCCATATGAAGGTTTTTTTCCAATTTATTTTCCTCCTAAGTCCAATAACGTGAAAATATATAATAGCCTATAGCGTGACGAAAGTGCAGGACTTTTAATAAAGGAAAGAATTATTCAAAAACATGCTGTGATTGCTTACATCTTACGCCAAAAATAGTGTGTGTTTACGCTTTATTATAATAGTATAGATAAAAAACTATTAATTTAGTAGAAATATATGCAAAGGTTTTCATAGTAAGTAAAAATAAAGGAATATTTTAGCTATAACTGCACACAAAATATCTGAGTATCACTTTTCAAATCAGAGAAATACAAGACACATTTAAAGATATAAATAGATAATAAACTGCAATCACTTCAAGTCAATGATGCGAATTATCTTTGTGTGCTAAATTTTTGCACATTTTACGTAATATTAAATCAAAACATAGATTTTTATCATTGATTGTTTATCGCATGATTTTGATGCATGATAAATATTTTATAATATAAAATGCACTTGGATTTTTAAAACATTACAGATTTTTGGTGCCAAATTTATTATAATAAAGCGTAAACACACACTTCTTTGTTGCCTTAGATGTCAGCAATTATAGCATATTATTGAAAAATTCTCATTTTAATAAAAAGTCCTACACTTGCGTCACGCTTAAGGCTATATATTTTAACGCTATTAAACTTAGGGGGTAAAAATTTTGGATAAAAACCCTAATGTGGGAAAGAGACCATAAGTTGCTGCCAACATAAAGGAAGCAAGGTTGTCATCATATCATGTCATTTTGACATTTGCTATTGATAATTTGACAAATGTCAACAATGAAATAAAATTTTCATAATTACATGCATTAAATAGGCTCCGAAATTACTGTAGTAATTTATTATTAAGTTTACATCATTATTAAGTAACATAAGGCTTTATTTATTTCTAGATAATTTTTAGTTCCGCGCGGACATCATCGCGGGCAAAAGCAAGTTATGGTATAAGTAGACGCAATCAGACTCCGATTTAAATTAGACTCCGTTGACAGTAAGGTCCGTAACTTTTAAAATTACAGCGTTTATTATACGGAAGGATATTTAAAAAAAAATATTCTTCATCATTAATCTCGACACATCTCCGAGCTATCGAAGATTCATGAGCAAAGTAACAGAAGTTATCTTAGTAACCTAATTCTCTAGAGCCTTCAAGGATAGATAAGGCGGCTTATCTCGTTTCTGCGAAAGTCGAATACGTCCAACACTGTCACAGCGCGCCATTCGCTGTTTAAACATTAAAGTCGTAAAATATATGAACATCACTATTTTAATTGTGACAAATAGTTTCGCGGAAAAGTGATACTTTTTGAACATTTCTAAATAAGTTTAACTTGCTCTAATATAGTCATTGAAATTAGATTGACAATTTTTTTTTTTTATAATATAAGCTGGCAAACGAGCAAGCGGCCACCCAAATCCACCGAAATGGAAAGCGACCGCTGCCCATAAACATCCGCAATTGCAGATGCGTTGCCTACCCTTGAAGGAGGAGGAGACACTCATAAAGAGGATATTTCCCTTTCCTATGCATCTCCTCCACCGTCAAATCCACTTTTCCTTCCCATCCTTTGCTCTCAAGAAAAAGGTGGAAAGGAAAAGGGACCAAAATTAGGCCTCCGGCACCACACTCATCAGACGAAACGCGAAATTGCTTCCACTTCACGCCTGTTTTCTGTGTGGTCGTGGTATTTCACCGGGCGAGCCGGCCCATTCGTGCGAAGATGTTAAAGCGGGCTCTACCACTGTTAAATATCTAAATAGTTCAGATAGCCATAAAGTAGTTATGAAAAAAAAATATTTGTTTATTAAAATTCGAATCTATAATAAACTATTCGAAAATGGCCAGTTACTATTAACAGAAACATCGCTAAGCATTTTTTCTTAAGGATAACTTGCTTAACTTAACGCAAGGAAATCAGTTAAATATTATTGATAATTTCCCGTAAGCAGTCTTAAAGTAAAAAAGAAAATTATATAGTTCTAATTTATTATGTTTTCAAAATAAATTGAAAGATTCATAAAAAACAATGAATGATTTAAAAATGTCTGCACAGTTATTATAAAACAACGCGTTTAGATAAAAAAAAATACGTTATACCCGTTTCCTTAATTGTCTATGTGGTTGAGATAATCATACAGACGGTATCATTCTAACGCTCAGTTCAAATAACGTAAGTCGCAAGACAATGTAAGTAAACACTTGCAGTTCGCAGTTGCTGAAAATTTACGCAATACATTTTATTGCACACGAGATAGTGAACGCAAGATGGTAGAGTCTTATTTGTTTTTTTTAAATAACTAGCTTCCGCCCACGACTCCGTCCGCGTGGAATTAAAAAAAAAAACAAAAGAAAGTAGCCTATGTGTTCTTCCAGATTATGTTCTCCAACTATGCCAAATTTCAACCAGATCCGTTCATCCATTAAGGCTACGAACTAGAACATACATCCATCCATCCATCTAAGCTTTCGCATTTATAACATTAGTAAGTAATTAGTAAGTATGATTACTAAAAAAAGGAAGGATTTCTTCTTCATATATAGATTTACGTATAGAAAAGCATAGAAACGGGCAATTTTTGCCCTATTATCATGTTTCAGTTACCCTTTAAATGACTGGTAGATGATAGACGGGTATTGTATCTCAGTTTTTTGTTGGTCTGTTATGAAAATTTATAATTTATTTGAAATGTCTTTATTCTATTCCGTGCTCCTCTGTGAGTTTCCTGAATCTAGTAAGGGTGACGTTATGTCATTGGTAACCTAACCATTCTTATTTCATTCTACCCATTATTAAGTTATTTCAAGGTTTTCGTTCAAGATCATAAACTTTATGGAGATTAATCACACCGCTTGATATTATTCTGTACATCATCACATCGTCGTTACTTTTTTTAATATGAGATGGCAAAGGAGTAAGCGCCCACCTGAATCCGCCAAAATGGAAAGCGACCGCTGCCCATAAACGCATCCGCAATAGCAGTTCCGTTGCCAACCCTCAATTGACTGAGGAGGAGACGCACATAAAGAGGACATTTCCCCTTCCTATGCGTCTTCTCCACCGTCAAATTCACTTTTCCTTTCCATCTTTTCCTCTTAAGAAAAGGGTGGAAACGGACTAAAATTAGGCTTACTATTTTAGATAACTTAGCAGTGAAAAGTGACTATGAACAGTTGTGTTTTGTTTTAATAGGAACATTTTTTTTAAATAAGTGACACCTGGTACAAAATGTTACAAAATATTCGCAAATTCGTCCGTTTTATATTACGTGGCCTTCAACAACATTGGTGTTGTTAGAGTAAAGTGCTAGGGAATTGTTTTTTTTATTTCGCCTACCGTTGCTAAGTGGTGACACCGTGAGAATGGAAGCACAATAGTGATGTCCATCAACAGGTATCGATATTTGAAACAGTAATGACTAAAAACCCTGTAATTTTCCTAATACCAGATTTGATTTTCTTCTAACGATGAATAAAACAGTAATAAGATATATGTAATGCTCTTACCTAGTTACGTAACAAACAAGTTAATTTATTCTTTAGACCTTTGTTTTATTAAAAAGTGAAATTCCCTTAAAGTGTGTTAATGAACTTTACGCAACGTTCTGCTGGCTGGTTCTGTGTTAAAGTATTTATTGGAAAATGTAAAATTAATATTGTAAAGTTTACTAATAACGTACTTAAAATCTATTTCCTCACTTTATTCGAGTTATGTTATCGACATTTCTCGATATCGCACATCACTAGACTCGATATATACGCTAGTTCCGAGGACGTGCATGATGTAATATATTTATTTAGGAGTGCGTACGCAACGCGACAAGCATTCCCATAGAGCGGATTGAGAAAATAAAAGTTTTATTTATACCAGAGAGCTTTGAAGTCACCGCCTGCGAGTCTGCCTGAAGAGATGACGGCACGAGAGAGGGCTGACAGAAAGTATTTGTAATATTTTACCCACTGAATAAACTACCACAATGAACATATGTTACATACGTTAGGCTTTTAGTTTTATTTTAATTATAAGTCATATAAGTATATTACATTAGTCATCCTAGAAAGAGATGGATGGATTGCGTGAAAGGTTACATGATCAAGAAGGGAGTGATGACTGAGATGACGGATGATAGAGTGCTTTGGAGGACGAAAACCCGGTGCGCCGACCCCACGGGAGTAGGATAAGGCAAGGGAGATGATGATGAGTCATATAAGTATATTGCATTAGGAATAAATGAAAATGAATAAACGATAGTACAATAATAAATATTTAACTTGTTTGTTACTTTTTGCTCTTAGTTATGATCATTTTATAAATCGAAACATAAGGCACGAAAACCGCTTTTCTAAATTAAATTACTTATAATAAGGATGTACTCAACAATACTTTATTTCTACTATTTTTTATGAACCGAAAATGTCAGGACAAAAATAGTAGCAAATAACTCAAGCTCAATTGTCACACCAAGTTAACGAATGACGTCATCGCTGCAGTTGTAGAAAACGTCATAAATCTAACGCCCCGCTAGTTTCGATCAATCCCACGTAAATAATTCTATCCATCGAAAAATACGTTTTAAGCTAATTAAACATTATAGACTATAAATAGAGGATTTTCTAAACAAAGCAGCTTTAAGAGAGTCCTTTGTGGTACATTAATAATACTTCCCGTTTTAAGTTCAAATGTAGGATAAATACTACGAGACTACGTGTGAATTTAAAAATTAATCGCAGGCAAACCTCTGATGTTATTTGCTATATGCGTTTATAGTTTGGTAACAATGGTCAATTTATTCGAAACAATGCCACCGTTTTCAGCTTTGATGTTGGTGTTTTGTTTACAATTAATTCTCAATGTTTGTATCATTGTTAAAATTATACATTCCTTTGTAGTACAATTATACATCATGATAGCTTAGAGGAAATGATGTTTATTAGAGAGTGTATACATAATACATTTATATATAACAAATGTATTATCCCATTAGTTTACTGAGAATTAAAAAAAAATAGTATTTTGGTATTCATTTTTAACTTCTCACCTTGGAAATTAAGTTATCAGCGCCATCTGTTGTTGAGTAGAGTTATTAATTACTGCCATCTATGAACAAAATGCAAAACCAAAAAATAGCTAGGTTAACCGACACGATACTAGATGGCGTTAAAACAAATAATGAAACAAGAAATGATTACCTCCTAAACCAACAGATTAATCAGCTTTTATCTTATGCATGTTACTTTCAAATCTTGTAAGTACTTCTAATAATGACCGTTATAAAATCAGTGACACTAGCATTGGCTTATACCAATTAAGTTTTTTTGCAATTCATTCTAAACTTTAATTACGAAATGGAAAAGAGTTTCCTTCGTTATCAAAAGAAAAAAAATGCTTTGGGGGCTGATTAAAAATAACAGTGTTCTCCATACTAAAAAAACTATAAAAATCATTTTACATTCTTCAAAAACCAGAGTAGTAACATTCAAATAACATCAAGAATCAAATGACAACTAAGGTTAATTTAAATTTTAAACAATGTTTAACTCTGCAATATCAAATGTCCAGTTAAGCTCGATTAAAAAAGTTAGTATTAAATTCGCCCGGGAAATGCATTACGTTTTATTGAACTGGAGAGGGTTTCAAGGTTCTTTCTGCCGGCTATTTCGTATTTTTCCACTTTTATTGTATTCCAAGGTTTTTATAGTCGACGTTAAGAATGAACAATTGTTTCCAATGGGATTTACATTCGATATGTTATCCACTTTGCATTTTAAACGTCACATAAATTGTTTTAAATTGTGGATCAATTCTCCGTTAGCTCTACTTGACCTTTAGTCTTAAAGAGCAGAAAATTAATTAATTCGGTATGTCAAAATCGGACCTTTTTCCTTACTTAGAGAAGAAATATCTATAGTGATTTCGTGTTTAAGTTAAGGTCATGCAGTTATGTAAAATGAGATCTAACTATTTGCTCGTATCCGTGGCTACTTGAGAAATCTATCTGCGAAAAGTTTCAAGGATTCAACTGGGACATTCCAACGACGATTAAGTTTGAAGAAGTATTCGCCGATTTCAATTGTTAAGCAGTTCGAAAATAGATCACTACAAGAATTTTGAAACAAACGATGAATTTAAGAAATAAATGATTATTAATGCTAAAGATGCAAACATCTAAATAATAATTGAAGTACTAGGCAAGCATATGTTGCAGTGTGATTTGTGGGGGTGGAATGTACCGCACGCATCTGGTCACTGCAGTAACGGTGCACTCTAACTGTTTATTGGCTTTTGTAAACGTCGGCTAAAATGATATTTGCGTTTAACATTACCGGAAAAGGAAATAACTAAGGTAATTTTTCATACTGAAGCATTCAAATCTTTTATTTTATAAAAGTAACTTTCTCTTTATGAAAAAAAATATTGTCAATATGCTGACATTAACAAATAAATATGGGGTACAAAATAAACATTACTAAATCCTGTAAGTTGCTTACATTTCATTAGCATATTAATGACTTGGACGTGACTAAATTTAATTTCAATATCTGATGATGTAAGTATCATGGGAATATAACGGAACGGCACTTTAGAAAGGAAATTTGAAACCCTTTTTCCACTAAGCGAAAGCCGCGTGCTAAACCTTTAACTTACTTTTTCAAGTGAAATTTTCAATTAGAACTTAGTTTCTGTAGCGGGCTTTAAATGGTCGAAATTCACTACTTAACATTACCTGAATTTTAAAATTTAGCGACCACCTAAATATGCTTTGTTTACTTTCGTTTTACTTGCTTGAAACGTACATCTATAAAGGCAAATGTAAAAATTATGAATTTCTGAATAATCTATTTAACTTAACGAGCGAAACTGTTTTGAATAAATGAAACTTATGTTTTATGTATCAACTGGCTTGGTAATGATTGCATCTACAATGGATGGGCCGCGCCATTAGCACTGGCACTGAAATTGGGTCGGATCATGTTTGTGTAATCGCCACTGAATTTAAAAAACGTTGTTTCAACTTGGCACCTGAATATTACATGTCATTTGTCATTCACAAAGGTTGAGAAGGAATAAATGTTTGCATAATTAACACTGACGTGGTTACAAACAATTTAGTACACAATTGTTTTATTGATAATGGAGAAAAAGTTCTCTTATCATTCGGCATTCCGCAAGTGATAAGACGTTAAGAAACTAAAAAACAAGATTTTCATTATCATGATAATGCTGCAATCAAAACTTCAGGATTACACAGACCTGCACTTTCCTAACAATTATCTTTGCAGATTCACTTAAGAGACGTTTTTTTTTCTTTAATAAAAATTGAAGGAGAGCAAAGTTATCACTCATTTATTTATCATAATAACATAATGTTTGATTTTACATTTATGATTAGTACTAGTTCTGCGAAACTAAATAACAGATCTTAGATATGTCCTAATTTGGTATACTTTATTTATACCTGTTTTAAAATGTGTCTTTTAAACGTATGTAGGCGGAATACATAACACAAACACAAGGTTAGGTAATAAATATACTTGTGATAAGGTTTCTTATTATACAACACAGTTTTACAGGAATACAGTAAAAAAAATTGAGTTAAATTTTGTTAAAGTTAATTTTGATTAACACATCTATTTCTTTATAGGCCACTTGCACTTGAAACATGTGACACATTTTTAATTTAAATAAAATGTTATTCTTATTTATGTTGAATAAGTTTCAGTAAGACAATTTAAACTTTCATTGCAAAAGCTCTCTTTCTCAGAAGTACTGAATTCAGTTATCCGCGGAAACTTTATTACTATAAACAAAGTTGGTACGGCTTCTCATTCGGAGATAAAACGTTTATTGCCGATATTTTAGGATAAATTCCTGAATATTTAAATAACGAGCCATTTGTTTATAAGAAATGCAACTAAACGTTCCGGCGAGGTTCAAGTGCTTTTAGAGCTTCGCTTTTATGTGCTGCAATTTAATACGAATGTTGTTTGCTTTCGGCCACTGTACCGTTTACTTTTATACCTTTCTTGTTATTGTTTTTCACCTTGTATAAAAGAACAAGCAATCGTTTCATTACTTAGTAGTGTTTAGTGTTCGATTATGTTAACAGTGTGCTATTGACGATATTAGTAAACAAAAAATCAAGTTGTAACTAATAAGTTATACATAGATATGAATATAATATTTAAAATATCACCTTTTGAAATTTTTCAATTTTATTACTTTTATGGAAATCGGCAAAAATTATTTATAATTGTTACAAAGTTTTCATATCAGAAATTTTTCCATTTTTTTTTCATTTTTACGTTTTGAAATGTATAACTAGATTCAAAATAGGCATCACAAATTGTCACTAAAAATAAACACAATTGAATGCAAAGCACGGTGTAGACCGCGCGAGGCTGTGGGGGCGGCGCCGGATGCGACGGAAACGATTAACACTGAAATGTGTTCGCTACGGCTGCTGTGCTGAGCTTTTAACGAAATCAAGCGCAAAGGCGTTGCAACTATTGTCAGGAAATAAGCTAACATTGCGTAGATTTTGTTTAGAATGAGATTTCTGGATATAAGTGATCTGTGATCTAAAATATATACTTTAAAATCGTTGACCGCGTAGTTCATATACACCTAGTGATTTCTATCACATTATAGAGTGAAGATTATTGGGAATAAAATTACAATAATGTAATAAAATATATTAATTAGACTGCATGCATTGTATTGTAAATATATTACATATGATTAACGAGAACTTTGTAGTTTATCATAAGGCCATACCTATTCAAACATCCAGGAACATTAAAAATTATCGAAATTTTGTAGATTCGGTATGCTTAACTAAGAACTCTAATGCCATGATTACTGTTTTAATTAAGCACATTTATTTCTAAGTTTTATGTTAACAAAATGTGCAACAATGTATTATTTTCCAACAGGAAATTCAGTACAAACTGCGCAGCTTTAAAATGTCCCTACTAATGAAATAGAAGTTGTTGTTCAGACACTTTTACAGCGAACAGTTTGCAGTTGCAATACGTCCAGTTGTTTGCCAAATTCGTTCATTAGAAGTGACAGGTGCCCTTGCGGGCGGGGGCGAGGGTGCGCGGGGACTAGGAGCTGGGGGGCAAACAAACAAGTGCACTCACTGAAGTAAATGTTCAAAGGAAAGGTGTAACGCCAATACACAAAGCGTGTAATGGTTCAAACGAAAAATCGAAGTCAAAGTACGTGGAAAGTACTGCATTTAGTGTCATTAAATTATTTTTTTTTAAATAAAGTAAGTGTCTTTCACCGCGACTAGCTGATTAGGCTACAAACTCTAACAAACATCCATCCATCTAAACTTTCGCATTTATAATATTAGTAAGATAAAACAAGCTAATAGGATATATGTGTAAATTTGCGTTTCCGCTGTGAATACTCATTGATCCGAGAGCCAAGTCTAGTGAAATCGCTCCTTAGCGATATACTTTCTTCAGCTTTGTCGGCGAGAATCTAGACGTCTAAGACTAGAACTAGTCTCCGAGCCGCTCGGCCGGGTTCGCTGTGAAAGTTGGTACAGTGCTATTATCGTTGATATTTGCTGAACTTGTATTGTTAGATATCGTAGACTGGTATTATTAGTACATAATGATCGAATGTTAGTGTAGTTACTTAAATAACCTTAAACGGTGCAACATCAAAATTACATATTCGCTGCTGGAAAAGTTCAGCTTTCCGTAAAACGTTTAAAAGAATCCTCCTAACATGGTCACATACGACGCTTCTTTCTGTAGACTTTTTGCACTGGATCTCTCTTAGTGACGATTAAACAACTCTGAGTGTGTCAGTTAATAATAAATATTAAATGTTATTCAATAATTTCTCTATCACGAAGTAGAAAACTGTCTCGCGTGTTCTCGCGAGTACAAATATATTGTGACCGTGGAGTCACGATAAGCGTTATAAACAAGGCTCCTTAATATCACTGGAGGTCAACATAATTGCGGTTCTTTATCTAGAAGATAAAAGAGCGCGTGACGTCACCGGCGCGGGCGCAGCGAGACCCACCGCCTGCCCCCTAGCGACCGGTCCATACAACGTAAACAACTTTCATGTGAATCATTTAAGTGGTTAATACTTTGGTGCAAATCAATATCAGTGTACATTTGACTTATTCATTTTACAGTTCTTCAATAAGAGATATTGTACAATAATAATTTATGCTGTTTGTCTGCAGCGACAGACTAATGCATGATATTTGTTCTGTTTGATTCTAGGCGTTTCTGTAGTAGAATATAAGAACACAAGTAACATCCTCATTAATTAATAACTTTAGACAACAGATGCGTTATACACAAACCAGTTCTTAACTTTTCTTGAAATTGAAACTTCACATAATTTGTAAAGATCAGGATTAAATATGTAACTAAAACACATTTCGACACATATATACATACATACACATATACATATTTGGAAGGATTTTGGATTATTAGACTCGGAAGGACCTACCACCAATATTATTGCATCATAAAATTAAGGATTTATCAAATATATTCTATACGAAGTGTAGCAAACCATTCAACAATTAAATAAAAGGCGATAATTTTAGTACGTTCTTACTCGCAATGTTAGTTTTCATTAAAACACAAATCTATACAAATATAAAAGGTACCATCACGATGTTAAAATATGTGTTTAGTTTACAGTTGTGCGTCATAAGCATTTTAATCTATTCAAGTTTGTGTCAATTTATTACTTGAAGTGCGATGAAAATAGCGCTTGTAATTTATAAAAGTTACCCCTATATAAAAACCTTTCAAAGAATAGTCTTCACAGAGAGAATAAGAGACGACCCTCGGTAAATAAGGCAATATGTTCTAGAATTATTAGTAAGAGAAGTCAGGAAAAATTAGCTCTGCAAAAATTCAAGAGCTGAAACCTAATGTCTTGAAGTTCTATTTAGTATTGTACAAAATGAAATGTAAATAATAGATACTAGAGTTGTTTCACGTTCCGAAAGCAATGGAAAGGCTTACGTTCGCTATTTAGTCCCGACACTTTCACCTGCTCCGTCGCACGATTGGTTTACGAGCCAATAAAACGGAGAAAACTTTACCGCAACTTTGATCTAAAGTTTAGATAAATTTTGAGTAGTCAATCAAACAACCTGTTACAAAAACAAGCAATAGAAAAAACACGAAAAAGAAACTTTACTTAATAATAAAACTAAATCGTACGACACAATACACTTCATAATTTATCAAGGTATTCAAAAAAGGTTACAATTATAAATAATTCTCTTTGAATTCATGTAAGAAGAACGTATTTAAATTTAAAATACATAAGTCATCCAAACCTCAAAGACTCACGTATCTTAAATCTATAATAAATAACATTGAATTGTAAAACAACAAGTAATATGTATAGTAGGTATTGAATAAGCATTGTGCGATTGCACAATCTTAAGTACATTGAACATATCAGCGTAACTTAGAATGACATATAAAAAGTTTCCATTTATAAATTACATAAAAGCAACAAAACCTTCTAAAGAATCAACTATATCCTAAAACAGGTAACATCCAATTAGATTCGTAAAAAAAAGTTTACAAAAAAAAGGTTTAATATCTTTTAAATTGCACATCTAGTCGCCGTCCGATACGGGAAGGGACCGGCGTACAAAACATAACCTCTAAATACACGTCTATTGTCCGACGTGAAAAAAATGCAGGCATGGCGCGAGGCTTGGAGCGCGCGGAGGCGAGGCGACGCGACCGAAGCCAGTCACAGTCCCGCCGCGGCGCTGTTCCCTCGCCCGTCGCCCCGCCGCGTCCGCCTCGCCGCTCGCTACACGGTACACGCTACTCGATAACTTATCAACAAATAATTGCATGAAGTCATCGATTAAATTAAGTGCCGCAGCGATACAGCGCTCCTTGCGCCAACCGACGCTCACCGACCTAAACTATCCAACAAATGTTCCCTTTACCAGGATTCAGAGTAAACTTGCGGTGCTGCACGCATGTTAAAGTTTGACAGTGAACTCTACAAGTGTCCGTGAAAAAGTTTCGTGCGATCCGATTGGCTGAATTTGTTTTGATATTTTTCTGTGCTGAAAGTGAACAAGATGAATGGAACTCCCGCTAGAAGACCTAAGAGCGCGTTTTCGGAGACTGTAAGTTGGAAACTTAAAATAAATTATGCAACTTTTATAATCAAGTGCTTTTTAAGTTAGAGTTAAGCATGAAATATCCAAGTAAAGTGTAAATGGAGATAGTTTAAAAAAGTAGGAAGAAAAAGACATTGAATGACCAGAATCTAATATCGGATACAAAGGAGACGGACGACGACCGGCTGAGTGCATACAAAAGAGACAGCATCAAGTGATTTGACCGCGAGAAATGTATCAGTCGAGTATTTGCAACTGTAAACATGTATGTAGCTAAGCATTTAAATAGACCAGTCATGTATGTTTATTGTGCAGCTAGAAGACATTTATTGTTACCGATAGATAAGTGGAAAGGTTAATTGCAAGTTCTCGTATTTCATCGTTAATTAAAATTATAGTTACTGTGATTTATTTTGTGTTCTAAAATCCAATCCTTCGTGATATAATGTGTCAAGTGTGACGCATGTTTGAAGATGTATTCAAATAATATTGTCTTAAATAAATAAGAAGGTATTACACAAGTCTGCGTTTACCCTATGACTATATTTGTCAGTTTCAAAGTTATATCCTACGTACAATTATTTAATAATTCCATATCTTTTCTTAATAATTTAGCATCTAATAATATCGTAGCTTTATCAGTTTTAATATTATCACAATGAATATAAATATCATTATCAAAGACAATTAAATTTATCAACATCGAAAACTTTATCGTATTAGGTAAATAATTATATTGTGAGTAATTATTTCATAATAAATTTGTAACAAGTAAACGAGTCTACCGTTTTAATGTTACCACTGCTTCAAAACCTGAGTAAAATACTTTTAACTACTTTACTAAAATAGGATTAAACAAAAAAGACACGGAAGAAAGAATTGTAAAAAAAAATTGGAAGACAGTATACTTGACATAGATTAAGGTGATTCCTGACATCAAAATAAAATCCATCACTATTAATCTATGGGTCCCACTTCATGTTTGAGCGATGTGTGATGTACAGAAAGTGCCGTCGCTATCAATCGAATATTACCTACCTTTAATTACCTTACCTTTCCCAGAACTTTAACGAGAGGACTAATTACGTTCGAATTGAAAAACTACGCCGCATATTTGCTTTCTGCACATTTTCCAAAAAAAGATGTATTGACTGTTAGAGCCACATTTTATACACATACATAATATCTACATCGGTTTAGTATAAATTAACAATATATTTTAAGCATAATATATTGAAATTCGAACTTAAAACGTGCGCCTAACACTTTTAACCAGACAATGCTTTTATTCGAAACTTCGTCGTTTACAAAAATACGTCGCAGATTGTGCGATGTATTAAACATGTAGCAATTTGCAATTTTTCTACGTGTGAAATATTCTGGTCCAATGTCGATGCGCAGTTGTTATGCGCTTGACCGCACCGGACCGAAAAACATGCTCAGATTCGATTCCCGCTTTATACCAATGTTCGTACGATTGTATTCCATATGCAAATTTATCCGACGTTCTTTAGGTTGTTAATTACAAAAATCAATCCTTGAGTAATTGATTATTTTATTAGCTAAATCAATATTTCGTAAGTACCAGCGCGTTCTTAAAACAACAATTGGCAATTAATTAACATCAAGTGCCATTCGGCCCGCTTTATAATTAATCACAAAATTACGAACCCGTTTTCCGCTACAACAGACATGTGCCGAGAACCCATAGCAATTCGGCGATTAAATTTAATTTTACATTTTCAGAATGCAAAGTTTAATATCAAAATTATTGTATATTGGCCTATTTTCATTGAGTTCTTGCTAACGTTAAAATCAATTTAATTATAGCATTCAAGTACATTTAATGTCTTTATAATAAACAAAAATATCTGAATCTAGAAAGGTATGCAGAGCATGTTTCTCACGCTTGAATACAATGCATTTGCATGCTCTTTGGTTTATTGAATCAAATGTATGGTCAACGGTTTCACACGCTCCACCTCCTCCTTCTTAATTTCAATCACAGTATTATAGTTTTAGAATCACAATAAATTATTCAAAAGAAAGGTTACAAATATACAGACGAAACATTTGATCGTCTTTTCTTTTATCATAAACGCGAGGCTTAATCAAATAGCACAGAAAAAATTGTGAAGTACCTAAAATAATCGATACATCCGTCGTAATGTGGCAATGGCTTGATGTAAAGAAGCCACAATTCTTGATTTCCTTGCTACGACTAATTAACCTCATTTACCGATTCGCTACACCTGATATATCAGCTTGTATTTGACAGGTGTCATATAGCCTCATGCGCTGGATTAATTCAATCTGATATAAGTTTTTTTTATACATGGATGTGAATTGTTCAAATTAATTATACTTACAAGCTCAGTAGCGTAGATATCTAACTAAAATTCCAAGTTCCTATAGAAATTCTATTTATAGTATGCGGCTTTTAATTTCACACATCAGAAATAAGAGTCCTTTTTTGCACGACGTGCCAACTCACTATCATACCAAAATTATAAATGCGAATGTTTATATGGATGGATGGATGTTTGTTAGAGTTTGAAGCCTAAACGGGTCAAGGGATTGCGATGAAATTTGGTATAGATGTAGAGGATTGTCTGGAAGAACACATAGACTACCCACTTTTGTTTTTGTTAATCCCACGAGGACACATTCTTGACTTCAGATTTCTAAATCCCCAGGGAAGTTCTCTAAAACCACAATGGTTGTGTTATTAGTCGCTTAAGGTTAACTGTACACCTTGTTTTCTTAGTGTTGGCAGTTGCCACTGACCCTAACAGAATTTCCTCTCGGTATATCAGTTTCAGAATATGATAATTCTATGATCAACTCGGAGCCTTCAACACTCCGAGTAATCCTTTGAGAATCGTCCCACGTAGCAGCGATGACATTCTCAACACCAATTTGCAAGTATGAATACAAACAGGTGATACGACAATTCAGGGACTTGTCTTAATATGTTTGCAATACAAGACAATGTTACAACTGTCTAAGTACCTAAACAGATAACTAGACATCTTGAAAATCTAAGAAGTTATTAGAAAATATTAAACTTGCCTAATCTAATTATCTGTTATACTAAAGAACACGGTGTAAAATCTTAAAGGGTAGTATAGTTAAACCGCGTATAGTTTAAAATTATTTTACTTTCTGAATGAAGGTAAAAGTTACTAGTTAGTTGCGTTTTTAAAATATCAGAAATCTTCCATCGGTGATTTAATTTTGAAGCAAAACGTTATCCTATACTTAGGAAGTTTTTAGCCTCATGCGGTTTTCTTTGTCTTCCTTAGCAGTCTAAACGGGCCTATTGTATTGTCAATAACAACATCGATGTAAAGATTTACAAGTACGGCGACTCAGACGGTTAAGGACATAGAGGATACGTACAGAATCGAAAACGTCACGTGTCGTGAAAATTGATACGGTTATTATTGGATCGTGCGAGCGACGTCACGTGCGGGAACTATTCAATGTGTTGCTCGTTGTTGTATGTTTATGATTTTGATTTGTAAATGATCATGGAATTGTAAACGTCCAGACTTCGCCATATTTGTAAATAAAATCTTAAAACTATATTATTATAGTCATTTCCGACTTCATCCACGGGAATTAAATTAAAAGAAGGGCAAATTAGGGCATATGCTACGTATGTCTTAATCCAGACCGCAAAATAAGAGGTATTTTAGAATTCCAATCAGGTCCATTCAACCATTCTGCAATAACGTATTAACAAACAACATGTTAGTACTTTTTTTGCATAAAACCTTGTAATTAGATATTCGCTAATAAACCATAAAAGCTGACGTAAACAGAAGGAAATCCACAATCTACCAATCACATTATCATTATGTACAGAAATAATTCAATGGAAAATTTTTAAACAATGCAAACTGTGAATAAAACATTCACACAATTTCACTGCAAATTAAATCATGAACCAACATGCAGATTTCCGAACGTCCAGTAATGTAAAATTCAATGTTCTACGTAGGTATCAGAGTATAGTACATTATATTAAAATGTAACATGAAAATATCCAAAAATTGTTCAAACAGCTGTCGGGCTAATGTCATACGACACACCCGTGTGTACGCAGATACATTTCATTGTATTCACAACGGCTCACTTCAGCAAATTTGACGTGTACTTTTTTAATGGTTCCATCAGGCCCTTTCTAATCAAACAAAACATGGTCACCGCATGTTCGAATTTCGTATACCGAGAGAATGGTACAAATATAAAGTACTTCCCTTCCAAACAGCACATGAGCACCAGGTCTTTTGTACCGTCCATAAATAGTATAAAAGTTCACTGAAGAATACAACATCGGTACAAGGGGAGCTGTAATAGGACACAGGTGTTAGAAAACATTTTGTTATGTCAGTACTATCGCACTTTAATAAATATTTCAAATCTCTTTTACAATATCATAGAATAGTATATTATATGTAACAGCTTCATAATATTTTTAATTACAATTACGCACGTGTTTTAAAAACAAAAGCATCCTTCTCAAATCAGAAACTCAATCATAACTTCTTCAACTGTAGAAGTCAGCCTTTGTCTGGCTCATTACCTACACCCGTATGTAGGAACTTCCAAAGACTTAGGAATCAAATTTTAAACTATGTGTAAAAGAATTTATAAAGAGGTAAGAAAGAGGTGGAACAATGGAACGTAGAACCTCATTTAAAATATTGTAGGAAATAAAAAAATTATCAAAAAACATCGATTAGTACAATAGTGAAATAATCGGTTACGAAATTATGGTTGTCACAGACAAAAAGTTATTGCCGTTTTCCGTAGTTCTATTTTCAAAAAGTTTATCGCTTGCTTCCTTTATCAGTGTTAAAATAATATGGATGCAGTCAACCGGAACACGTGACATCAATTACTGACTACTCGGATAGGCAATATAAATGAATCGATTTGATCGAAATAGAATTTCATTTCATTCTAGAAAATTCTCAGTTCTATTCATTTTAGATATTGTGGTAAGAGAAATGCTTAAGATTAATTTATTACTTGCTTCACTAACATGAAACATTATTCCTATAAGTTTATTTTTGTTATTTTTACATATTAAAATTTTCTTTTTTCTCCGTGATATTGCGGATTAAAAGGTCTTGCAACGGGGAAAATAATCCTTTCGCTCAAGTATAAACTATTTTTTGTCTTGAGATAATCTTACTAATACATATTATAAATGCGGAAGTCTAGATGGATGGATGGATATTTCTTAGAGTTTGTACCCTGAACTAGACGTATACTAAACATAGACACAGAGGATAACTTGGAAGAACGTATAGGCTACTCACTTTTGTTTTTTTAATTCCACACTCATGGAGTCGCGGGCGAAAGCTAGTTAAACATTTCTTTTTTTGTAAAAATTGTAGGCAACAGAATTTAATTAAAAGGACTTTGACATTAACAGCACAGCTTTGTGACGCACTCGTGAGTAAAAATCGCGTCATCTGAATCAGCTTGTTCGTGCAGCAGGGGGTTGCCATAAAAAAGGCACACTCGAACATTTCTGTAATGTAAATCGAACGACATTATTAAGCGGTGAGGCCAGAACGAAGGCTGCACTGCCACAATCGGAATGCAGTCGCTGAATCACATGCACAGGGTTACCAATATCAGAAGATTTCCCCAAATTAGCGGTAAAATTATGTTAATGACTAAAAGCGTTCACTTTGATGTGCTCTAATAGCATGTGAAAAAGTTTCAAGAAGACCAAAATTAGTGCAGTTTTGGTCAAACCTAAAATTAGTACAATGTAAAAGACTCTTAGAAGTACATAAGTTGCACTTTTAATATATAAACACGTGTTATAATATGCCACATCCTTTAGTGTAGGTTCCATAAGTATCTGGCAACCCTGCCCACGGCGCGTAATCTGTTAAATAGTAATTTCGTAATTAAGGCCACAATAATACATTGAAACCGCCAACGTAACGTGTCGCAATTGGATTAAGGTCTTCATAAAACGGACGGCGGTCGTTTTATTTCTGTTGAACTTTATTCCACTAACATTTACTTTAAACTCGCAAACAATTTGCGTACGCTTTTTGCTTTTTAAATGACTCACCGCAAATACTATCTGAGTAATAAGTTTCTCAAGCAATTTAGGAGTTACAAGAATTTTAAGATAAGTCGATATTACACGTGCGTTGTTATGAAATAAATTAAATACGATTTTTATCAAAGGTTACTTAGACTTAATTTTTTTAACGTTAAAGATAAGGCTACTGAATTTAATAGGATAGTACCATATAAAATGGTATAGGGCAAAAAATCATAAATAAAGACAAGTCTCAAGACACCTGGGACGCGTTTAAGAATTACCTTACATTATTCTTGCACAAACATTAAAGAATTTGCTATCTAAAATCTCAGGATATACCATTATCTTATAACAATGTGTACTTTTTACTTCCAAATCAGTATTGCAGTAAATGCGGTGTCAAGTTCGATGAAGCGGGCCTTGGCCTTGGCCCGAACGCGGCCGCAACGCACACAGCACGCATTGTACACTAGCATACGTATATGGTGCAGTTTACTACCATATATACCTACTCTAAAACGTCTGAATCATATGCATAGGTGTTTGATGGAATATTCTAAGAAATAATTATTAAAAAGAGGATAACACTAGCTTTCGCCTGCGACTCCGTTCGCGCGGAAATTAGTAAAAAGTTACTTGTAACTTCTTCCAGACTATGTTCTACGTTTATGTCAAATTTCATTGAATTTCGTTTAGCTGTTTAGGCTGTAAACTCTAACGAACATCCGTCCATCTAAACTTTCACATTTCTTATATTAGTAAGAAGTAAGATAAAATAAAACGAAATTATTAGCTCTTAGTAATGGGAAAGAATAAAAAGAAAACAAAAGGATTGATCAAAATCCTTCGTGTATTTTTAATATGCATATTGGTGTTTAATGTGATTATGAAATTTCGTCCTTAACTTTTATTTTGTATAGGAACAATTTAGCATGTAAACATAGATGTATGTATGCGCATCCTCACAGGCGGATGGTCCAGCGTCGCTTCATTTCGCATGCGTGCTTTGGGACGCAGCGGCCGTGTAACGGGATCTCATTTGACATCTGACTACACAACTTCCCGACACGAGCACTCCTCACCTGTGCATTGAACCTAAACCCTACACGAACCACAGAGACTCAATTAAATCGGTTATAGAGCGGACAGAGCAAATATTTATCTCCTAAACACTTCAAGAGCCCAATATACTGCCACTTCACACACTTGAAACGTGTAACACTAGACATTGTTACCTAGTAGCTAGTGAAAGAAAGACGAATAAGGCCAACTGATATTTGATATGTCTATTTAATCGTTAATTTTAGTAAAGAGTGTACCTATATGCAGATAAAATCCATCTATCTCTCGATCTATCCAGCTCATTATACGTCCCCACCGAGGGGCTCGGAACCTACCCTAATACGGGATGACTAAGCCATAGTCAATCACGCTGGCCAAGTGCGGGTTGGTTGACTTCACACATATCTTTGAATTTCTTTGCCGATATGTGCAGGTTGCATCACGATGTTTTCCTTCACCTTAGAACGTCGGGTAAATTATGTACATATGAAAATTCGAAAAAATTGAAAATCACATTGGTACATGGCGGAATTCGAACCCAAGACCTTTAGATTACAAGTCAAGTGTTCGAACCACTGAGCCACCGACGCCGCTCTCAGATAAAATCTATCAACACTAAATTCATGGTCACACTGAGGGTGACGGTCATCGTAAAAGATAATATAACGTTACATGAACGTAAAGCGATCAAGTGTAAAAACATCGACACCATTCAGTCGAAATGATCACTGGACTATAAAAATATCAGTGACCCACCGACAGCTTACAGGTATTATAAACGTATTCAAACGACAGGTGTGTAAAAATATCCGTCACAATTGATGAACGAGTCTAGTTATTCAATATTTAATCAAAAATTACAAGTACTTAAAATATAAGGTGCCATAGGGTCTTTGACTCCACTATTCTCAGTTACTCTTTTAAAGAGTACTTATAATATTTGTCCCACCTTATTTCTTACCAGCATTTTATAGTTAATTTATTGTTGTTACCGTACATAGTTTCGGAATTGGACTAAACTGGGATAGTACAATGGTAAAATGAATTGGAACCTTAGGTTTATTACTCCTGATATAAAATAGTGCATCAATTTAATGTGTTGCTGGTTGGTGGTGGCATTCCACTAGTCTCGGTGCACGGAGCGCGTCAATCACCGCACGCCGCTATCTCTACCTAATGTTTACCAATTTGCTGTACACTCGACAACACAAGTGTTTAGTCCAACTAATTTAATCGAAGCTATTCTAAATTTTAATTTGTGTCTAATATATTTTATTGTCATTATGATATCCGTACACAACGTTATGTTAAGTAATTTTAATTTTTAATAGTTTGTAATTCCTTTATATACTTTAGTACACGGCTGTACCACTTACCTACTTTAATGACTCGTTTGGCGCTCAAGTTTTAAATTGTTCCATTTCACTCATACGACAGTTGCGAGAAAACCGGACGTGATGTGCCTGAAATTGTTCACTAATTTGCTTTAGTTAGATGCCTTCAATGGTAAGACAAATAAAATTGTAATTAACTAATAACTTATGAGATAATACAAAACAATAAGTGTATAAAAATTACACAAATTTAAGTAATTACATTTTTAAAAACATATATCAGATGCAACTGTATTCTATAACATATTGTTTGAAGTAATAAAACATGTTACCTTAGCTGAGGTCATTGACATTTGTAATAGGAGCCAGATAATTATAGTATTACAGTGTACTTTGGTCCTAATAATCTACTTTAAGCCGATTATCCCGTTTAGAAGTACAAACGCATCGACGATGATATCCAATAACAATATTTAGCCAGGATTAACCAGCTTACGCAGCGATATGAGGATAGACGTACGTCACAACATGTAACACCGTAATATATTGTGAATTCTTTTTTTTTTAATAAAAAGAGAGGGACAACAATATTTCTCTACAAGTGCTTTAGCTGTGGTTATTTTTTAGATAGATTTTCATTGCGTTTTACATTTTTATTGGGTTTTTAACTAAAACCTTAGCTACAATTTTTAGCAGTATTACTGAGTAAAACTATTCGGATTATTTTAATGTTCATAAAATGATTGTTATGGAAATGTCACTTCATAATCGCAGTTGTAGGTCCAGCTTTATTGCAGTAAGTAAATTATCGTTTACGTTATACATATGTGCTGTGAAATATTGTACTTGCTAGAAACAACCGCCAACAAGTCAACTAACTTGTTATCCTGATAAGATTCAATTAACTGTTACGAAACCCCGAGTTGTTGGGATATTTAGAAACACGCTCAAATCGAAGTCTTTTTAAAGCGATATAATGTTATTAGAGTGTAATTTGTAAAAGAATGCCATCCGGTCTGACCGGTGGCTGTGGTCGAAGCACGAAAAACTGATCAAGTATGCAAGATAATATTATTTTTGCAGCTCAGTCGTCAAACAGGTTCCGGCCGGCCGGTGCCGACCGCCTAATCGCTGGCATACCTGTCTTCTGATGACATGATTTATAATTGACACTGACTTAGAATTATTTTATACAACTGCTCGAAACGTATTCATAACTCGATTGCAACGAAGTCATCGTTGTTAGCTTAACATAAAAGAAGGACCTTGTTTTATTAGGCGCGTTATTCGAATATAATTTACATTTGATTTATTTCTTATTAAAATAAAGTCGCTAAATTTTCCTGGTCAAACAATTCTTCGAAAATAATTAGTGCCGCTAAATAACACATCGCTCCTTCAATTCTGTTTAAACCTGACTCAGTTTTAAATGTTTTAATGCTTAAAAAGGCCATGTAATATTATGCATCCATTCTTTATATTCACTTAAATATGCACGCACGGATTTTATATTGAAAATAATACGTTATTGAAGTACACTTGGGTTGAAAAAGTTATATTTTATTGATAGCCTAAATCTGTTTTGTGAGAATTAAAACCTTTTACATTTTCTTTTAGGTTACATTTAAAACAAAAATACCTCATATGCTATTTTACCTGACTTACTAGTTACTGTTTCCCTTGAAGAGGCATTAACAGTTTCTCTTGGCTTGAGCTGGCTGAGCGCAGAAGTCGGTAAGCGTAAACCGTAACTATGTGCTAAAATGTTTCAAACAAATACATAAATTTTCCATAGTAATAACAAGGCAAACGTATCTATAAATGGTGAGCGCGGATGTGAGATCGTCTCTGACTGTTCTCAGTAACGCAACATAAACATGTGTGACGTCACGCCGCATCACACTGACCCATATATCACGGCGACTCTGCACACAGTCCCGGCACAATTAAAGTCCGTCGCCAATTCAACACCTGATTCGATTAGATGCCTTTACCTTTTGTGGGGAACAGCTCCTACTACTTATTCGAAATTCGAAAAACAATTTCGAGAATCGCGTGAGAATTATTATGTGTCGATATATTTCAAAAATTATGACACAGGTAACATCAAAATTCGTTCGTTTAATATGAAATATTAAAATTATTTCATGCGTCCAAAATGTACAGAACAAGAGTGTGAACTAAATGTGCTCATACTCGAATCACATTCTCTTCGAATAACATTGTTTCGTGGTAGGGGATGTATATTGAATACAATACGCCATCAATATTCATTACTGTGCGACATCGAAAGTGACAAAAAGATGATTTATAAATAAAGCGCAATAAATCATTCACATCAAAGACGCTTCTGTCTAATGGATTTACTCATTAAAATTTATAAAGTCCTGAACTTGAATATCTAGCTAGAGGATATCTATGGTCTAGATCTAGATTCTAGATAAATTTGAGCAAGAATAGACTTAAGAATCACTTATGTATATTAAAGACAATATTCGCTTCATAAACATATGACTGTTGATGCTGCAACTCCACTTTTTGTAACGTAAAATGACAATCAAAGTCATACACGGTATCGGAAACCAAAACCGATGAAATGGCAGATCTAACAGACATCGAGAAAGTTCTGTCGAGTTGACAGTTCAAAGGTTCCTTCGTTAGTGCATTTTAATTGCTTCATTTGTAAGCTGCTCGCGTTTTGTGGTTAAGTATGAATTTGGCTCTTACGTTTTTTTCTTTCGGTAGTTTTAAATTGAACTGGCAATTGATAATGTCTATGCTCATTTGAATAATTTATTCTATAACTTCTGCATCGAATAGAAAAGTCTTACTGGCCTTATGATATTGCTAAAGATAAAAAAAATCCAGAACGATTCCCGCAAACCGAAAGGAACATTTGTCATAGCTTATTACGTACTTTTTGTCCGGAAAACTGCAGTAGTGTTACAATTTTCGAAGAAATTAAGTTAGGAAAGGAAATTACTTACTATGGTCAGTAGAAGAAAACAGTAAGTGGGTTGTAACACAGTAAAACGTAATAACAGGAGTAACTTTATTAATGATTCTAAAAGGGAAAGAAAAACAAAATTAAAACCATTTATAAATAATTATCGAAATATGATTTTTTCGTAAACCAAACCGCACCAGGTAAACGCGGTTGTCTAAGGCTTAGTCACCCCAAACTTAGGGTTGGTTCTGAGCCCCTGGGTAGGGACATGTGTAAGCTAAATAGACATGATATAACTTGTATTTGTACTTCATTGTAGCAAAATATTAATGCAGGTAACAAATATAAATCAATATTGTCGGTCAGCCTCCGTGCTAGCGCCCACGCCGTGTTTTTGTACGTCTATGAAGTCAGATCCACCCACGGCCAATACTCGGATGACATGCGGCTAATTTGAAATTTTAATGTATAAGTTATCCGGTAACGTAAGTTTTTTGTCAACTTTGTAACATGAATTTTACAACTCGATGATAAGTTGCTCAAACATGACGTTATTTTTAAAGTATAGATTTAAGCATTTTAAATCTCTCTGTTTTCTGTATAATCTTTAAGTATTTCCTAAATACTACGATATGATGTATGGATGAATTATGCGTTTATTCCAATTTATATGCCAATCCTTTTCATATGTCTTCTAACCAAACATTCAACTAAAGTAGAATACCATTAAAATATACTTACAATGAAATAATAAGGGTAATTTTGGACAATTGGAACCATTTATATATTTTATTTAAATTGTTAAGTCACCCGGGCATGATGCATTTCGAAATTACGACAGCATATAGACAAAATTTTTATTATGACAGACAAAATGAAATAAGATATAGTAGTAACTGAAAATGTGAATTAAATTTAAAACGTTAGTATAAAACAAATTGTACGATAATTGTTATTGATCATAAAAAAACATAATGATGTTTGTTATAAAGTGAAATATCCTTATCAATGTCAAGTTTAACTCGAATTGTTACTCTCGACTCTCGTACGAGCGTTGAATGATTTGTGTTGTGCATATCGGTACAGTCGGCACACATGCTCACTTAAGCGGAACTTTGGCGAAATTGCTCTTGAATTTCTTATACAGATGTTCATTTTTCTCAATGTACAATGGTTCATACAATAATTGACTTATCCTTTAACACTTTATAGAAATTATAAAGAAGATATTTAAAAAGTAAAACTTCTACAGCCATCTCCATATAGTACGGACTTCCTTTGTTCCTGTTAGTCGCATACCTACATCCCTCGCTCCTTCCGCATCAACGCAACAACAGAGCAGTTTATTTCCGAATTGTTTTCCATTGCTGTACTGTCGTTGTACAATTAATAGAGTAAGTAACAAGAACTTATTCTCCTTATTATTTATAAGGAGAGTAAGTTTTTAAAAAACTTTACTTAGTTATAGAAAAGAAGTTTTTTTTATTACAGTAAAGTTTCAAGTTCCACCATTACCGCAGTATAACGACAACATAGATTATAAATTGTAGATAATGACAAAACACGACATCCATCTTAATATTTGCATCTAACCTCATTTCATAAAGCAATTTACGAGCGGCAATTTAAAATCCAATCATGCGCGTGTGTCAGAAAACAAAATGATTTAACGGCTCATAGTTGGTAAGGCTGGATTAAGTACAGTCGCAGCCATCAATCTAACGGTCCGCTCATCAGAGATGTCGAGATGACCGAGTACACTGCAACGCACAAAGTACAATGCACAAGTGTCTATTCTCAAGTAATTTGAGATTGTTTGCATATATCGATAATGTATTAGAAATAGCGATGAACTAACGTTAGCAAAGTATTCGTATACGATAGATCACTAATTGATGAGTTAAGAGCGTTACTTCGAGATTCGTCTTAGATGTAAGAATCAAAAATACAATCATTACTTCTTCGTTTATTGACTCTGATATAAACAACTTAATGCTATGCATTTTGTATGCGTGATTGACATTTGATTTTGGTTAGTTAAGTGTGTTTGGAAAATCTTAAGAACAACCTAAAAGTAGCTCTTAGAATAGATGACAGCTCATTTTAATCAATAATTTTAGCTTTTTATAGTTTTAAAACTCTTCTAAACTATTAATACAGTTTACCGATGGACTTTGAAAAGTCTAAGCGGAAGAAGACCTTCGACTGAATTTCACTAAACCGAATTTATTTTTCGTCGTTTAGTACATCCAGCACGTCCGGACTATTTCCCTTTGGAAAACGAAACTTAGTAGCAGTTTTAACGCTCACTTAAACTACATTACATGTTATCGGTTTCTAGTTTTCACTCTCTCTTCTAGATCCGCGACTTTCTGAACACCTGTATCTATATCTATACTAATATAATAGTGTAAAGACACACTACTTTGTGGTGTAAGATGTCAGCACGTTTTTGAATGATTCTTTCTTTAATAAAAAAACCCTAGACTTACGACACGCGTAAGGCTACATATTTTCACGCTATTAAATTTAGGGATTAAATACATTGGAAAAAACATTCATATGGGAAAGTGACCATAAACTACAAGTTGCCAACATCAAGTAAGCAAACTTGCCATAGTTGTCCTTTGTGCATCTGAATTTTGACATTTGCGATTGAGCATTTGACAAATGTAAACAATAAAATAAAGTTTTCATAATTTCACGCGGATGAAGCTGATCGGGAACAGCCAGTAGTATTATGTCCATAAAAACAGTGAGTTAAAAACGCGAACTTTTCTTTTTTCATAGTACCATTAAAAACAATACGACTGAATAACTCTTTCGCAAATCACTGCATTCGTTATTAAGTAGATCCTCAACATAGAAAACATTCTTTGTATATTTTCAAGTGAGATTTGATCTCTATACAACTCACTGCAACATTTATTCACTGCATAATTTTTATTGTTAAAATCATCGCATATGAAGCCGTCTCGTTGCTCGGAAATATTTTGAAATACACTGTTTTCACAGCGACGGAGATACGGTTGAATAAATCGAATGCATCAAACCGTGACATTTCACAAATATTTGTGCATTTTCCGCTGATACTGGACGCATGTATTAAAAAGTTATCACTAATTTAAGACATAAAAAATAGTAAATTCTATCAACGATTGTATTGATTGGATTAATGGTTTGCATTTTAATTTCATATTTTTATATCTATACTAACATAATATAGCGTAAACACACACTACTTCGTGGCGTCAGATTCAGCAATCACGGCATATTTTTGGATAATTCCTTCTTTAATAAAAAGCCCTATACTTACGACACGTTTTAGGCTATATGAGTAAATTGTAAAAAAAAACCTTTATATGGGAAAGGGACCATAAATTACAAGCTGGCAATATTAAGGAAGCAAGGTTATTAACATTTTTATAATTTCATTGCGGATGAAGCCGCATGGAAACAGCTAGTTCTTAATAATATGTTACTCGTCTTCATTTGTTTAAAAGGTAGATGAGATTTCTCTCTTACTATCTGTTGCTTATAATATGGCACGTTCTCTAGTAATATGATATCTCAGTGTTATGTACGATTATGTTAAAATTAAAATTCTATGCGTTTAAATTTCATACCGTGAAAATGCATTACCGTTTTAGTTGTAGACGTGAGAAAATTACACTTGAGAATTTAATAAGAAAAATCGGAATTGTGCTCGAATGTCAAGCGATATTAAAAAGCTAGGAGGAAAATGCATTTATGAGTAGAAAGAAATAACTTAAAAGTTACATAAAGTTTTTAGAATTTATTTATTTATCATATAATAAAATCAAAACGTAATATATAAATTTCAAGTAACAATAAAAATATGATAAATAATTGAAAATTTAATTATAATAACTACAGATTTCCTTTTTTGGATGTTTTTGATCCAAGTAAAAACTATTAGACCAATTTTATGAATGAGAATTTTAAAATGAGAAACCATATAATATTCCAGTATGAAAAACGTAAGTTTTCATTTTAATTACGAAATAAAATTAACACAATAAAATTTTAATAACATTGTATTAAAATAACCTTGATTTTGTAAATTCAAAATAAGCATTATTTAATTAGCGTTAATTCGATATACGGTGCAAAATATAAAATGAAAATATGAATTATTTTATTTACAATTTACTTTGTACAAATTAAATATTTGTATTAAATAAAAGTTTACATATCAAGCCCAGCGTAAAGGACATTTCGTTTAAATTTTTGATTTAAAAACCTTTTGGTTACATTTATTAGATGTATATTTTTTATTTACATCGAGCATGTTACAACATACAACACCTTTTTCATTTCATATAATTTACTAGTTGTTACCCGCGACTTCGTCCACACAAAATTAAGATAAAAAAAGTAGCCTATAATATGCCCGTCTGTGTCAGCTACACTTCAATGAAAGTCCGGTCTGGTTTCGGAGATTACCTGGAATAAACGCGGCTTGCAGACAGACAGACAGACCGGCATACAACGTTTTCTAAATGCGATTTTCGTTATTAGCAACTACATATAAAAATATATCATCTTCCCGAAATCTGTATTTTTCTTTAAATATTACAAACAGACACTTCAATTTTATTGTATGTATAGATTATTATCCTAAACCACCTATTCGTAGTCAAAGTTATGCGTTCTCTGTTAACTGTTCGGTTACGGAACTTCTCAAAGGAACAGATAATTTTAGTTGGACTAACTTTAACGGGTAGGTTTACGAAGATTTAGGTAGATTAAGAAACTCTCTCGATTCATAAACCATATCTTCATAAGACAATTAATTTGAGTAACTATTATGAATTATTATTACCCCTTGCATAGTTATAGTCAAATAGACGCTATTTTTATATTTCATGTTTAAACGGTTAAATAAAAAAGGAATATAAGAACAGCAATATTTCCACTCAACCTTGCTAAGTTATTTTAAACTGAGTTACAACGTTATATAGAATTCACGTTTATGTTCTTTGTAGGAAAATAATTAATTATATGTAAGCCTTTTTAGATTACATAATCTTAATCCTACTCAAAAGTCAATTAACAAGCCTTCATATGAAAAAAATTGTGACATCAACATATTTTGAGACATGATTTGGCAATGGTAAAGGAACACTCTGGAAAGAAATCACTTATTACATGTTTGTTTATAAAAAAAAGCACAGTACGTATAGCAGGGGTCGCAATGCAGTGTCAATTAAGTTGAGCGTTCGAGCGTAATCCGATCGGGACGGCCGCCCGTATGTTTTCATAACGCTTTGAAAAATGCACTCACCTCCAATAAAAATCATTTAGCTGTGCCAAAGGCCGGAACGTGGAATAATTAAGCAACAACTTTGTTTCATGGCTAATATTAAAACGAGCAATTAAATTCTGTACTTTAGAGCCTTACCATCCAATTAGTGTGTTTATCTAGTGCTTGATCTTCCTTAAGTATATTAAATACTGGCTGTTGCTCATGACTTCGCCCACGTGAAATTAAAAAATATAGCCTATGTTACTCAAAGATAAATTATCTTTGTAATGGTAAAAGAATTTTAAGAATACCACGACCACACAGAAGACAGGCGTGAAATGGAACCAATGCCGTGTTTCGTCTGATGAGTGTGGTGCCGGAGGCCTAATTTAAGTCCCTTTCTCTTTACCGCCCTTTTCTTATGAGAGGATGGGAAGGGGAAGTGGATTTGACGATGGAGAAGATGCATAGGAAGAGGAAATATCCTCTTTATGTGCGTCTCCTCCTCCGTCGGATAAGGGTAGGCGACGCATCTGCAATTGCAGATGTCTATGGGCAGCGGTCGCTTCGCCATTTTGGCGGATTCAGGTGGCGGCTTGCTCGTTTGCCATCTTTTGTTATAAAAAAAAAAGAATCGGCCTAGTAGTTTTTGAGTTATTTCAATACATACATAGAAACAAATCTTTCCTCTTTATAATATAAGTATTGGCTAAGGTTTGTAGACAAGTTCACTAACACTCACCTTTCTTTATATTATTTTTAACGCTACTTAAAAAGGAGTTAATAGTGATTCAGACAAAAAGAATTGTAAATTTCACAGTATTCAGTCCGCGTCGGGTGCCGGACCGCAAAAGATTATAAGATTGATTCACGAAACAGCAACACGCTCTGCGATACATAGCAATTATTAGCAGGCTAACAATGTTTGAGACTCAAGACGCTGCCGGTGTGTCACTGACCTTAACACTCAGATCCTTTGCATAGAGTGTTTACCTATGAGTCGGGACTATTAACGTTTTTATTTTAATTTTGCATTTTTATTTTAATTTTTGAAAGGTTAATTTGTCTTAAGTTACGTCTTAAACTAATTCAAGTAAAACTAGCTTATTTTATCAAATCCTTAATATGATAAGGTTTGAATTACAACATGATCAAAAACGTGGACTCTTAAAATGTTAGGAATGGAAGGCAACTTCGTAGTTTAAAGGAACCCTACACAAGACAACTTACCAGCCGGTGCGATGACAATTGCGTAAACAAAAGAAATTTAGAAATTTATTGCTGAAAATAGATTTTCTAAGAAAATTAAAAGATTAGCTACAAATAGAACTCCTCTTCACAGAAATAACGTTAACGACGTCCCTAATTAAGGAGGTATTTTTGTTCCATTCTGATTTGGAATATTACTGATAGAGCTGTAGGCGGAATAAAATATATTTCTGTGAAATCGGCACTTTTAGTCATTCAATAAAATAAATTATTTTTTTAAACGGTACTTGGAAATTAAAAGGAGTTAGATTATGATTTCAAAAATTTGTTACACGCTGTTTTCTGAAAGGTTTGTTGTCATAAAAACATACGTTAACATTCGAAGATGTCGAATGATCGGAAAAATTTCAGACACTACAAAGGCTACGTAACACAACACTAAAAACAAACGTAATATTAAATCGCGTAGTCATTTGAATACGCAAAAATCACTACATATGCTCAACACGCGTGACAAGCTTCTGAATTGGACACTTGGCCGCCTATCACACCGTAAGACTTTCCGAGGTAATTTACACGTCAAGTTTGTCATCTCTTTTAACTGTAAAATGTCTTGTATATTTATTTTAGAACTTCATTCGTTTCGGAAAAAATCGGACTTTGTGTATGAGAATTTTTCACATTCTAAGTAGACACATACATTAGTTATGTTATAAGTACATATTCGGTAACATGATTTTCTTGTATTCCATAAAACTTGTAACATAACATATCTTGCGGCATGTTTTGTTCCCTCAGTTGTTAGCAATATTATATTTTATTATTTCTTCTTTACTGAAACAGAAATTTTACCCGTATAAAGATACATGAAGCTCTTTCCAAAATGTTAACGATATTCGCATAAGTGTGAGCGTGGACGATGATTAAAATTATAGTCATAATGAAATGTTTTGCGTGTTCTGTGTAACAATGAGCTTGCTCGGCGCTCGGTGCCGGCGCTTGACGACCGGTCACATACATGTTTAATTTATAAATCTATCTCAACGCTGTTTTCTCACACAAATAAATAGATTCTGAGGCACAAAATACAGGATCGTGTGATTGAATTAAATTGAATTGATCGAAGCTTATGGTTTCGATTATAATTTGCTTTCTTTCTTTAAACTAGTGTTTTCATTCAATGTCTAGTAAAATTTAATTTAATAAATTTGTTATCGCTCTTAAAAGACAAAGTTTAAGGAGGATGAGTTCAAGGAAATTTTTAAAAAATTAATCATTCAATTTACGAAGAATCCAATTTCTCAGTAAGTCGATGATCTTTACGGACTTTGAGTCAGAGAATACATAAATTAATAATTTTACTGTTTAGTATTCAATGTATAATATTTTAGATCCTAAATCACTAACAGTATTTAAATCATTAGGTGTTTTTAATGAATGTTGCATTTGCCTATTTGATATTTGACAATGCCGAAAAGCCGTGGCCCCGGATGAACTCTAGGTATTTGAAACTAGTCATACATTCAACAAACTTAATCTAGGTTTATACATATTTCTCAAATAAAAACCCTAACGCAGAATATTTTATGTTCTAGCATTGGATGCTATTAGTTGTAAGTCCAGTTACAAGCTACCACTAGGCAACAAATACCAGCGTTCCCACACGCCTAATGCACCATCTGGCCTCCAAAGCCCGACCATAGATGGCGCGAGCCGCGGCATTGTTAGCCTGCATTCCTAGCCACTTTACCTGCACAGTTCCTGCACTCAGATACGTTTATTTAAAGCCTCTAGTAACTACGCAAGTTAAGTAACTGCCGCTATTGTTCCATTAATGCAGGATGCCATCTTACTTCCTTTATTTACGAAAGGAAATGTATTGGGTTACTAATTTCCATTTGAAATAAACAGACAGATGTTAATATTTTATTGAGGTAGCAAACTAGTACAAGTTACTTGATTTGATTGTATGCATTTATCGCTTATAATATACATACCAGCGATCTACTATAGTTCTCATAGTGACAGTTTACTTGTACAATATTCACTTTTAAGAGCATACTATATTAAAATATTCGACGGTACCATCTCTTAATCAATAAATTTGCCTTATATTATATAAAATATAGCAAACCGTATAATAAAAATAATTTGCTACAAAAATATAGCACTAAATCAAGTGAGATTTAGATTTGCATGGCGATGTTGATGTATGACATTCGACAATAGCGCGGGTTATCGCGGAGTGGCAACCGTTCGCCTTTCACACTCATTTGCATTACAAATCACGTCATCATTGCACCGCGTCGCAACGCATCACGCTTCAACGACGTCACCGAATCCAACGCAGTAACTGCAAGAGATGAAATTATTATCGAAAGAGATTCTAAACTACATACTGTATTTACATTCGTAGATTCCAAGCTATTTTTGAGAATTGTATGTCACAATAAAGGCGTAATGTAACAATAGTACGAAAGGTCCCTTCAGAACTATAGTAGATTTAAGGAGAATTAAAGTAAAGTAAAAGGAAGGAACTGAGGTGAGTATATTGTTAATGGTTCTTAGCAGTACTAGTTACTATTTTATCGAAAAAAGTAACTGCCTTATCTATACTATTTATATTTATACTATTATAATAAAGCGTAAACACAAACTTCTCTGTTCCCTAAGACGTCAGCAATTATAGCATATTATTGAATAATTATTTTTGTAATAAAAAGCCCTACACTTACGTCTTTCTTTAAGCTGTATATTTTCGCGCCATTAAACATAGGGGTTAATATTTTGGATAAATACGCTAACGTGGGAAAGAGACCATAAGTTGTTGCCAACAACAAGAAAGCAAAATTTCCGTAGTAAGGTAATTGGTATTTTGACATTTGCAATTGATTAATTTCCACATGTAAACGATAAAATAAAATTTTCATAATTTCATGTGGATGAAGTCGCAAGGGAACAGTTAGTGCCGTGTAAATAAGGGGTAAGAAATTGTCACTATTTCTGCGACAAACATTTTTCATAAGACGAAACTAAACAAGAATTATTTACGGACGCACTTGCGACTACATCATTAGCGATAATTACCGTCCTCCATTGCACCCGAGGCCTTGAACCTCGCTCGCTCCGGAGAGATTCCTCCCCTCCCCTGCCCCCGACCGGTGACTCAGTACGGAGCAATGTCTCAGCAGAGCTCTGCCTCAATTAAGACTCCCACATTGTTTTGCTTGTCTTCTAATTAGCTTGTTGTGATTTTATACGGATTTAACAAAACACTGAAGTTATAAATAATTTCTCATTACTAAAAACAAAACACAAGCGTCTCTAAATAAGGAGATCAGTGATTTCCAGATTTTACTATCATGTTCTTCTAGTGACGGATTATACCAAGCATATTTAAAAGAAAAATATCTCGTATAGTTGAGGTCCGACAATAGGTACACAATCGTTGTAATATGTTATTTATAGTGTTCTCTCCTATTTACGTCCCACGCTTTGTGCAGCCAATTTCAAAAGAACTGATGTTATTAATTTGTTGACGATCCCATTTAATTCCGCGGGATTATGCGAAAACAATCAAGTGCTGTTGCTACGGCTTAATACCACGTTATAGTTTAACCGCAATGCGATACATGTCGTTTTTATACTTTCTACTACTACACTTTCTACGTTTTGTTCCGGTACGAATTTTATCTAAACCAATGTTGAAAACATACTTCGAAATTGAAGACATCTGTTCTTTAAACATTTGGTTATTGGAATAATATTCTAGGTGAAAGTTGGAAAAAATCATTAACAAATGTCTCAAAAGTGCCCTGAAGCTCTTTGAGAAAATAGTGCTTGGCCGTGCTCGTGCACTGCCGCGCACCCTGAAAATAACTATAATAAAACAGAGTTGACATGAAATAACAGAGTCTAAATATGACATTCATGTCAAAAACCATTTCTAAAGTACGTCCCATAAAGAAGAGTATGTCAACGTAACAAGACATTCGCTGTTATGTTGACACGCGTTATTTAGACCGAATGACACGGCCCATTAGGTCCCTAATGGCGTGCACGGGTGACCTATACGGACACGGCCGATGTATCGCTAGATTAACTTAAGTGTTGCTTAATTAAGTGTTATTTTAATCCTTGCTAAAGGATAATGATCCTTCACTCCCTAGTTCGGGTTTTCCTTATTTATTCATTAAATATTTCAATATGACATCGCTCACTGTTCTGATGTCATCAACGTATGCGTAGGATTTACGTCATTATTATTTAAAGCCAATTGTCGCATATATTTCATAGTATAGAACTTATGCAACGCAAATAATGTAAGAAAAAGCATTATTAAAAACAGAATAACTGTTGCGCGCGACTTCGTCCACGCAGTATTAAGTTAAAAAAGCAACCTATGATATGCCCGTCTATGTCAGCTACCCTTCATTGAAAGTCCGGTCGAAACCGGCCGCGCCTTTTCGGAGATTACCCTGAACAAACGCGTCTTTTGCACTAACAGACCGACAAAAAAAAATTTAAACGCGATTTTTCGTTATCAGCAAATACATCTTCCCGAAATCTGGAATTTTTGACTTTTGGTGTTACAACACACCAATTGTATAGAAAGACGAAATATCAAGACTTTATTGTTAATTTTAGTTTTCAAATCAACAAAGGTAGCTTATTAAACCGTCAATAATACCCTAATAGGTATATAAGTTTGTAGGTAACTTATACTGTAATATTTGCAAATAAAATTTTAAGAAAATGTTAAGAGGAGAGTTTACAAGTGTCACGTGATACTTCACCGTCTGCAAGGTCAGGGTGGCTTTTAAAAGTTGCCGCTTAACTTCTTCAGCCAGAGATTTAATTACAAACGATATAATGTTACGTCATTATAAGTTAGCTTCATTACTGTTTTAGTGATAACTTAAGTTTGTTGATACTTATACTGATATTAATAATTTTTTTTGGTATTCAACTCCTAAACCCCTCTTGTGTAAATTATAAACAAATTTATGACAAAATTATGGCTACCGATAATCCAAATAATGGCTTTGAAATAAAGCAGGTGAAATAGGTTACAGAAAATGTTTAATTAACTACGAAAATGAGTAAATGTGTAGTTAGTTTACCATAATTTGTACTAGTATATTTGAAATTAACTCGTCCAAAATTTAGTCCATTTAGAAAGACACAAAAACTTAGTCATATCAGCTAGTTAATAATAATAAATGTTAATTAACAATAGTATACCTAGTGTCCCCATAGCATGTGATCACCTGTACTTGCGTGTTCAAAAATATTTAATTACAAAGGGTGCGGGCTTGACTAACTCCGCACACAGCCGTCTTCTATTTTGGTATAAATCCTGTCGCGTGGTCACACTACAAGCGGAGCGGAAATAATCTACACAAAAATAGCAGAATTAAGGTTACTGAATATTAAGGTTCAGTGCTGAAACTGTCCCTTGGATTCCCTTAAAAGAGGAAAATAACAAGTGTTGGCAACTCACGGCAAAGTTCACAATACGCCGGTATATTAATTAAAGGAAATATTACTCATTCATTGAAAACAATAGTTTAAATATCTTTAAAATACTTCTGTCTGACTTCTATTAAAAATTTGGATGGAATGCAAAATTCGAATTGAATTATATGTTGTACAGGATCTACTAACTTTCAATACAGTAGCCCACACCATATATGTTCAATGTTGACACCTCGCTTGTTATATCAACAATCATTGTTAAACAAGGTCGGCAGTGGGACTCCTGTCTGTTGCATTGTACACCAGGAAGTAAATGAGCTAAACAACAGTAATGCTCAGTATTTGTGTTACCTTACATACCATCTAATATCCAATATTGCAGGGTACCTTGACGACGAAAAAGTTAATTTCAATTCATTCATTTATAACCTAAAAAAAATCTACGATCGTTTTTGCGATGGCAAGCAGCATATTAAACCGTAGTTATGAAGAGAGAAAACAAATATTTAGAATGACAACTATTTCAACGTTTCTTTAAAAAATGTTTTGTTAAGTCGCAATTAAATATTGATTAACTCAGATATTAAGATTTACGACCATCTGAATTTCATCTTAACAGTTAAATAAAACAATACACAAATAAGAAAAATGTTGTGTCAGTAAACTTTAATGTACATTAATATTGAATATGTTCCCACGAAAATCAACGGATTTAACAATTGTATTTCGAGGGTTGAATGACACTACATCAAGACTGTAGCGATGGCCGGGGTCGCGGACGTAAGCGTAAGCGTGACTGTAACCCCGGGGTTTAGTGGATATGCCCCCTATTATAGGGGGAGAGTCCCACATAACTACCGCGTCCCCCTGGGCGCGGAGTATGCGTAAGATGCATTCCCCTCGGGCAAAAAAAAGACTCCAGCGATCAAATATACACTAACATTTCCATGATTCAGTCACAACCATATGATGACAGTTTTATTAAATTTGCATGACTTAATCCTTTACATGTAACAATAACAGTGGAACTATACACGCTGCATATAACTTATTAATATTCGTCGTAAACCATATCTGTTATCGTTTAATCAAACAACGTTACCATGGCAACAGATACGGTATGGGAATAAGAGTATAGATAGCTTTTAGTAAAATTGGAAAAGGATCAAGGATGTTAAAAAAATACTATGCTTCACAATTCTAAATACGATCCCCCGTGTAACTGTACTTGAAGTTTGTTTTTTGTTGGTGCAATTATTTTTTAGCATTGTACAACCCTATAGCAGTTATATAACCCTGCAGCTAGTGTCATTCAACTGTTATAATTGCACCTCGTAATAATGGCCAATTAAGAATTTCGTAAAAGAACAATGGAACCGGTCCTCTCTTACATCATGAAACATCTCACAAACAAGCATTTAAATAACTGTATTATGTACAGTTATCTCTTTATACGATTAAGTCATTCGTATATTTAACAATTTAATAATTCACCATATATCTACTAAGATTTACCAGAAAAAAAAACAACTGTTAGTTAGCAGTTTTTATAACTAAAAATGTTTGTTGGCTATGGTTCCTGGTTCAAGAAGTTAAACGCACAATTCGAACACAGTGAGCCCATACTCTTAAGCACTATGCTATTGACGTTTGGTTTTTGTCATACATTTATGATCAATGTAACATCAATAACATTTTTATGTGCCACTGTAGTCATCATTAGATGGACACAGATAACCTCTGTTACTAAGATGACGTCATCAATAAACATAGCATCACTCCTTAAAATGTTCTGCGAGGCTTCCGATCCGCGCTGACCCTGAACACCAAATCGGGCGAATGGATTAATACAAGACATGAGCGGAGAGCGGGTAGTGAACTGCTAATTAAAATAGCTAGGCTTTTAACAGCGCGACGAACGATTTCATGTTTTTCAAGCATTTATTAATTTCAAAAATGTCCAAGTTCTGTTGTGTAGCGATTACTTTGATTGTGAACGAATATTAGGTATACAAATTTTTTATCCAAACCACACAGTATTCAATACTAAAGTCGTTAATATGATTCCACAGCGCCATTCGAACTAAAGTAACGTTTCTACTTCATTACTATAAGTGGAAAGCCGCAAAATAGATAAAATAAAATTATTATCATAACGATTGTCATACTATTTATCAAAATATAAATGTTTTTTTTTCTCTTATTCACATTCTTTTATTTTCCCGCATAAACTCTGCGTAAGTTCATAACTTAAACGCTTGCGATCAAATTACAAAGGCGATGCTATGAGTAATTTTTTGTTTGCAAAAGAGTAATGAATCGAGGAAACAGATGTTTTGATGAGAGGACAGTCGTGGCTTTAGCGTTAGCGCTTTGAGTGACTAACGCCCACAAGACACTCGCTGTTAATGTCACATTATGATTACCTTGCCTTACTTACTTACTCTTTATACTTAACTCGCCAACGAGTCATCAAATCCTCGTTGAAAAACTGAGTTAGCCAATACGCTATTGAATGTTAACTATCTCTGTTCCAATTTTAGTATAACTCCATTCAGAATTTTTATTATTACTCAATATGTTTGACCAGTTTTCAAGGTAAACTTGTTGACCATCTGTCACCATTGACAATTTTTTATTTTATTTATTTTATTTTTTTTTTTATTTATTTTTATAGGAATGCCAACAAAACATATTAAAATAGATTTACATACAGTGGTTAAAACTCAGTAAAAATTATAAA